>NC_046172.1:60998108-61089915 GCF_011064425.1 Rattus rattus
TAGCTGCTCTTTTCACAAACACACAGCCAGTCACAGTCAAGGTCACACTGATGCCTGAGGCACCATATCCAGGATTAAATCACATTTCAGCAAACCACACACAGATGTCACATCTTCAGCCTGGCTCCTGCCCAGCACCAGAGAAACATGTAGACAGAGCGTACACACTTTATGGCTAATGGTTCATTGCCTCAGCAGCCATCCTTCTTTCTCCAACATGCCTGCCTTTTCCACTTATGCCTTTCTGAAATTTAGGGTTAGTTGAGAACATCCGTTTCTTACTTTCAACTTTGAGTTCACACGAACAAAGCAACATGTATGCTCATGCTACAACCATCACCATCCCGCAGCCTGAAGACTAGTTTCAGCTGTTGCCACTGCTTAAGCAGTCCTTACGGAACATTGAAAGAATTTGCTGCTTGTCCATCTCAGAGATTCATAAACCAACAGAAATGTCAGTCACACACCTCACAGCACACTAGAAACACCTCCTAAATAAAT
The DNA here is from genome assembly GCF_011064425.1 of Rattus rattus. Lineage (NCBI taxonomy): Eukaryota > Metazoa > Chordata > Mammalia > Rodentia > Muridae > Rattus > Rattus rattus. The sequence goes on from NC_046172.1 coordinate 60,998,610, forward strand.
TTTATATACCTATTTGAAACAACAATTCCCAAATGAAATACGCAAAGTCATAAAGATTTGAATTTGTTAATAACAATGATAGTCATCATCGATAAATATAAGGCTACACGTTTACATATCTAGTTTTAAACACCGTTCATCTTTTGTTTCGGTTATTCTTTCTTCGATCACTTTCAGCGACGTTGAATCCCAGCGGATTCCTGCCTCTTGCTCTATTTCCCCTTTGTTTTACCTGGAATTGTTACAATACAACATGCCAGTGCTTTGAGACTTTTGGGAGAGTCACACTGACAGAAAAATGCCTTCATCAATAATCACCAACATCAATACTCAATTTGAAGATTTCAAAACCCCACTTCAGTGATCATTCAAATATATGATTCCAACAAAATGCATTCAGAATATATAGGTTTTTTCATTAAACCCAGATTTACTCATAATAATGTAACAAGTATATGATAAATGAAATTTCTGAAAATGAACATAGTTTCAACATTGTCATGTGTGATATCGTAACTAGAAAGCCTTCAGAAAACAATTTTCTACACATGACTTTTCTGGTCTTTCAGCAGATGCCATTGAACATGTTGCACGCAATGCAGCATCAGAAGTCATCTGCAAGTATACCGCTGGTCGCTCAATTTCTGCTTCAGCTATGCATTCTCAGTTGCGCCTTCCGTTCTCCAGTTTCACGCGTTTCAGCCTGCCGCACATTTCGTTTCATTCTTCAATTTTCCTGATCTTTCTTCCGAGATCGACCCCGGGCGCAGTTCTCAGCAAGATAAGGTTTGTGATTTTTCTTCAGGGATGATGCCTGGCCTGCCTGGAGATAGACTTCCTGCAAATTCATATAGCTTCGCTTCCCAGCGACACTGCCAGCGGAAGGCGACCGCAGGCTTTCTCCTGTTCGCTGTTCAACAATCTTTGAAACTGCAATCAAAAACTGAACAAACTGATAACTGAGAATTTCATGAATCAGAGAATGACTGAAACTTGAATGGGACTGTCTCAAATATCTGTTCTGCCTCATCTTCTCATCTCTTCTCCATCAACACGATAGCCTCCAGTTCATCCACAATCATTCATTCTACCTGCCTCATGGATGTGCAATTTCAGTCCCTACCTGCACATAACCTCATGGCTCCATGGATTGCACGCTGGTTTCATTGATCTTAAATAAATGAGCAAAGACATACAATTTATCTTCTGACTTGTGTTACCCCACACAGAATGCCCCCAACCCACCGCCCTGGGCTCCCCATCCATTTTTATTGGATACTTTTCACTCAACACATCCACTTCAGTTTCCAGTCCACAAACTCATTCTCACTTCACCTCTTCATGAGGGCAAAGACCACATATCTGCTCCACCCATCTCTACCTTCCCTCATCGACTCCCTGGGGATCCAGCCTGGCAGAACCAAGCTCTCACACTGGTGTTCAACAAGGTCATCCTGCCTACCTGCTTCCCCGGCTCACGGGTTCAACACGTGCACCTTGGGTAGTGGCCTAGCAGTGAGCCTGGCTGGCTGGCACAGTTGCCTGAATGGGTTGCAACCCCGCCAGTCCCTCCACTGGGATCTGTCTCTGGTTCACGGTCCAGTCCACCTCTGTATTCACATTGGCAGAGCCTTCCCAGCAGACAGCTGCACAGGCCCTATGAGATTATTTTCACGCCAGCAATATTGTTCTGCCTGGGAGGCCGCATGCTGGAAGCATCCTCAGTTAATAAAATACTGCGGCTCAATAAACTTCTGCTCCAATTTCAACAATTTACTCCTATCACATTGTTCCCCTTCTAGCGACTGGAAGATCCACACTTGGTCATCCGCTTCTTTGAGTCATATGGTCTGTAAACAGAGTCATTGCATCTTGAGCCAATATCCATTCAGTGTTAGTGTACCAGGTAGCCTGTGTGTGTGTAGGTGTGTGTGTGTGTGAGAGAGAGAGAGAGAGAGAGAGAGAGAGAGAGAGAGGTCATTACTCACCAGACACATTCTCTAGTTCCATCCATTCTGCCCTTTAACTCTGGGCGAACATTGTTTTGGATAGCCGAGTAGTACCACATTTTCCTGCCTCGCTGTCCAGTCCTCCACAGAGTGGTTGCATCTCAATCCTGAGGAGTGTCCTTTCCAGCATCTGCCATCTGAGTTTGATCCATTCTGACTGGTGAACCAGGTTCTTGACTCTCAGCTTCTGCATCTCATTTTCACAGAGTTTGATCTTCCATGTCCTCAGAAATTTTTCCCAAACCACTCTTCATTGGTTTCAATCACTCAGGCATTCTTTCATCTGAAATGCCATTCTCTACCTGTCTGTCTCACCAGTTTTGAACGTTCTTTGGCTTATCGCAACCACCTGCAAATTGCTCTTCAATCATCTTGATACTGCACGATTGCTTTTTGCTCACATCCTGAGCACTTTCAAATTCAGGCTCAAGGGTGTCGTTTTCTCTTGCAGCCACTCATTTCATTGAATGCCATCAGCTTTGATCATCTGCAACATGCCTGATTTCTTTCGATCTGTCCCTTCGACCTGTCATCTGATTGCCCGACAGAACTCTGGTCACTCTGTCACCCATCATGGCTCACTTCAGCCTGGCACGATCATGCCGACGTTTCAAACCATCCCCGCATGCCACGCATGCCCACTGGGATGCTGGCGGCCGATCGTTCGGATGCCTGGAGCCTGCCCAGGAACTGGTCTCGAGTTCTCCTCTGTCTGCCACGCTCCATCTCAGTTTGTCCGACACCCCGCACCAAACTATTCGATCTGTCATTTGCCAGGAGACCTTGCCTGTCTGCCCTGGCATCTGTCCAGGAACCACCTGCAAGCCGAACACAGGCTCTGCAGATCCTGACTCTTCCTGATCCTCATGTCCCTCACTTCCTGATCTTCACCTGGGACGCCGACCTCCTGCGTCCTCCTCACGTCTGGCCTGTCCTGTCGATCTCCTCGAACCCGATCCCTGTCCCTGTCGATCCTTTCACGTCCCTGTTTCACTGGCCTCCCGAGTCTGACCTCCTGTCCCAGACTGCAACCCAGACGCCCGAGCAGTGCCTGCACTGCCTGTTTGAGCCTGCGAGGCGTGCAACCGAGCCCGCGCCTTCACATCTCATCAAGTCAAAATGCGGGCAGAGTGTCTCACCTGACCTGTCCCTGGGACCTGTCCTCTCACCCACTTTCAGGCAATCTTCCACCTTCACCTGCCCAGATCTTCCGGTTTCACAGCCTGTCTTTACTTCGATCTTTCACGTTTTACTTTGCTCGTATTTGTTTTATTCATGTTTGGTCCAATCTCAGAGTTCTCCATGGATCCTCTCAGGTCAAAACTCTGCATGGGTCATCCCTTTCAGTCCTTCCACACCATCTCAAACTCCTTCCCAGTTTCATCTTCCAGCCTTTTCCGTCTCTTCACCTGCCTGGTTGTCTTCCCCACAATCCTCCAAGCGACTCTGCGTCTCCACTCTGTCTCATCTGTCCCGTTCTTCAGCCATTCATGTCCCTCTGTCCTTCCGTTCATCATCAAGAAGACGCGCTCATCCAAACTTCGCTTTCCGACGCAGATCGTCCTGTCAGCCTGGCAGCCTGATGTCGTTTGAATTTCATTTCATCCTCGTCATTCTGTCTCGTTTCGATCAGCGACTGATCCTCCGTAACTCAGCTCATCGTTGTCCAGATACCGGTTTTCCTTCTGTTAAGATCTGCGACTCAAGCACAGTTCACACTGCAGCAACCGAAAGCCTTCCTGTCTGTCTGTTCCTGTTTCAAACTTGAGGCCAGGTGTTCTGGGAGCAGAAGGAAACCTACCTTAGGTTCGTCAGCACCTGGAGACCGCTTTCAAGCCCAGGTTATTGCAGGATACCAGCACATAGTCCCTGACTCTTTCTGTCTCCTGTATTCATAAGCTCCCATATAAACAACGGTTCCCCTGTGCCTCAGGATGTCTGCACTTCTGAGATCCTGCTCTTCCCATAGATTTGGCACCACTGGTGCAGGCAGTCCATTCTGGAATGCACACAGCCTTTCACTGTCCTGCACCACACTGAATCTTCCTGAACTGCCTTCATGGGTCAGCGACGTTCAGACTCACCAGCAATGAATGAGTAGTTCATCTCGTTATTTATTCATCAGCTTTACGATCATCATTCTCATGGGACAAACTGATCGATTCCATTTTCCATTGACACTGCAGTCTATATATTTCAAAATCCCACTCTGTCCCATCCCCACACACTTCTCTGCCACCTTCCTTCCACTTTTCCCATCAGCTCACCTTCCTGTCCCCTGACTTTTCATTTTGATCACACCTTCAGCCTGTCCCATCCTGTTTCACTGCAACTTCGAACTTCCATTTTTCTGCCGATCTTTAGTTCCTGGGCATATCAAAAAATCAATTGATGGAATAAAGAAAGAATTATATCTGAATGTTTCTGTTGAATGAAGAAAGTCGACACATGATACCTGCTGACCTCATCTCCTGCGGAGTAAGTAGACCTCCTCCCAACCAACCTTCCTTTCTCCAATGTGTCAATTATCTGACTTCAAACACACCTGTGACATTCCTTGAAACCCATAGTCCAGGCAGCCAGGCAATTAGAAGGCTATCTACCAAGATCTTCTCTCCTTCTCACTGCAAATTCTATCTCTCAGTGTCACCTAAGCTCTTAGACCATCTGCTGTGGCTTTTCCTTTCTCCCCGCCATCATATCTAGCAGATCGTAGAGATCTTCCACTTTAACATTTCTTCATTCAACCCAGAGAGTTATTGTAGACCTCAACTCCATCCTGTACTCCCTGAAAACCCACAGGCCATTCCAGTCAGGTAGCAAGTAGGGTACTTCAGATCTGTACCTCCAATTCTTTCCTCTAAACTAATCCCCCAGTCTCATGCCAAAGCTCTTTTGTAGATCAAGGGCATTTTGACTGCCCTCCCTCATTATTTCCATTCCAATTCCAATTTCTGTCTCTGGTCATTGTTTTATCCTTAGTCCCCAACTCGTACAGATATTCCCAGGTAGCCTACAGGCCACTTCAGCAAAGGAAGCAGGTAGTAGCCTCATTGAGATTCATTCTTTCTCCTTCCTCTTCTTTAAAACCAACTTCCCTCTATCATCCACAACCCTGTAGTTGATCACTTGCTTCGGTCTCCCCTTCTTTCCTTCCTCATTTCCAATGGATCACAGAGACCTCCTCCCACTATTTCTCCAGACTCATGCTATTATCCCATCTTACCAGGACCAGTACATATTCCCTGGGGACTTGTATCATCCCCAAATCTGTAAAAGATTAGCTGCTGTGACCTCTCTTCAATCTCTGGGCCCAGGTTCAGGGAACTAAAAAGATCTTGGTTGAAAGGTCTTATTTCATCCTTTCATATTTCTCTCCCTAGACTATCTTCATTCCAAGTGTCAGTCCCAAAACACATAGAGACATATTTACTGTGAACCTCAGTGGGCTATACCTAGCAGAATCCTAGAAACATTCCCTACCAGACATCACAGAGGCACTACATACCCTAAGAATCATAGAAAAGATCAACAGAAACCAAGGAATAAAATACCCAACCAACAAAATGAGCTTAAATATCAGCACCTAGACTTACAATCTTCCCAAACCAAGATGACTAGATACAAAACCTAAATACAATCAGAAGCCATGAAAAATATGTCTCTACAAATAACCAGCAACCTAAAATACAACCAAACCATCCATGAATATTACAACATAGATGAAAGACAGTACCAAGGCCTTAAAATAGTCTTTATGAAAATTATGTAGGTTCTTGAAGAGAAAATGAATAAATCCTTTAAAGAAATCTATGCAATATAAACAAGCAATGGAAGAAACTGAATAAAAAGTTCAAGTTCTGAAGGTAGAAACAGAATCCATAAACAAATCCAAACAGGAAAATCTAGAAAGCATGGAAAATGTTCTCAATAAATTATTTGCAACCCTAATCAAGACCATAACAAAAAAGATCATCTATCAGAATCAAGTAAGGCTTCATTTCTGACATATTGAAACGTATTTGCAGTAAGTTGGTAAAATGTAATCCCAGCATATAAATGATCTGAAAGGGCAGAAAACCATATGATCATTTCATTATATGTTGAAAACATCTTCTACAAAATCCAACACCCCTTCATGATGAATGTCCTGAAGAGTTTAAATAAAAGGGACATAGCTAAACAGAATACAAGCAGTTTCCAGCTAGCATATAGCCAACTTCAATGTAAATTGAGAGAATCTCAAAGCAAGTTCCACTAAAATAAGAACAAACAGAGTGTTAACTCTATACTATTCAATATGGTCCTTGAATTTTTTATAGTAACAAGACAACTGAAAGAAGTCAACAGATGGAAATAAGAAAGAAAAAATGTCAATTACCTTTATTTGGAAATGATATGGTAATATATATATGTGGTAACTTAAAGTCCCACCAGAAAATTCCACAGCTGATAAGTACTTTCCGGTAGCGAGATACAAAAATTAATGCACAAAAATCAATAGTCCTTCCACATATACATGACAAATCGACTGAGAGAGAAATCACAGAAACAACACTCCTCAGAATAGCCTCAAATAATATAAAATATCTTGGTGTCATTCTAACCAAGCAAGTGAAAGTCCTGCATGACAAATACTTAACATCTTTGATGAAAAAAAATAAAGAAGACAAAAAGGTCTCCCATAATTATGGATCAGTATATCAACATAGAAAAATGTAAATCCTATCAAAACAATCTATAGATTCGCTGTAATCACCATCAAGATTCCAACAAAATTCTTCACATACCACAAGAGAATAATTTTTAGCTTCATAGGAAACATAAAAAAGCATGGTTAATGCAATCCTGAATAATAAAAGAACTGCTTGATAGTTGACTTAGGCAGATGCAGACACTCAAACAGTGGATTCAGTCCAGGGACTCTTATGGAAGAACAGTAGAATGGAATATTGGTTCTAGAGTGAACAGCAACTTCACAGGAAGGCAAACAGAGTCAACTAACCTGGACCTGTGGGGCTCTGAGAGACTGAACCACCAACCAAAGAATATAGACTGGCTGGACCTAGGCCTCCTTGCTCATATGTAGCAGATGTGCAGCTTTGTCTTCAAGTTGAACCCAAACAACTGGAGTAGGGGCTATTCCAAAAGCTGTTGCCTGAAAGTGTGATATGTTCTTCTAACTAGGCCATCTCAGTGGGAAAGAATGTATTTAGCTTCACAGACTTGTGCTAGGGTGGAGGTTGGAGTATCAAGGATGACCCCACCTGCTCAGAGGAGAAGGAGAAGGGTGGCAGAAGGATTATTGTGGGGGAGACAGGGATGGGGGCAGTGAGCAGGATTAAGTGATTAAGTTTTAAATAAAAAGTGCTGGTATTATCACCCCTGATCTTAAATTATACTGCTGAGCCATAATCATAAGAACAGCATGGTATTAGCATAAAACCAGACAGGTTGATCAATAAAATTTAATCACAGACCCATGCATAACCCACACACCCATGGGCCTCTGTTGTTGTTGTTTAATAAAGATGCTTGAAACACACGATGGCAAAAGACATCGTCAATAAGTGGTGTGAGCCAAACTGGTTGGTTGCATGTGGAGGAATCTGAAAGGATCTCTAATAATCACCCTTCAAAATGCTCAACTCAAAACGAACCAAAGACGTCAACATAAAACCAGATACACTGAACACGATAAAAGAGAAGATGGAAAATAGTCTTGAACTCATTGATAAAGGAAAAGTCTTCGTAAACAGAATATCATGAGCACAGGCACTATGATGAACAATAAGTAAATGGGACTTCATAAAACTGAAAAGTTTCTGCACAGGAAAGACACAATGCTAAGGACAAAGAAGCAGTCAACAGAATGAGTAAAAATTATCAATGATAGATTTCATAGAGGAGTAATAAATAAAATATTTTAAAACTCAAAAAACTGTCAAGGAAACAAATAATCCAATGGAAAATGGGGCACATAGGTAAACAGAAATATCGATAGAGCAAATATAATTGGCTGAGAAACACTCAAAGAAATGTTCAACATCCTTAGCCATCAGAGAAATCCAAATCAAAATTACTTTGAGATTTTATTTTATACCCATAAGAATAGCAAAGATCAATAAAGCAAGTGATAGATCATGCTGGCAAGGATGTGAAGACTACTCATTCATTACTGGTGGGTCTACAGACTTGTCAGCTATTATGGAAAACTATAGTTGTTCTTCAGGAAGATTAGCATCAGTGTATCTCAAGATGCAGCTATTCCACCCTTGAGAATATATTCAAAGGCTATTTCATTCTACCACAGGGACAATTACTCAACCATGTTTATCCCTGCCCTATACATAATAGTCAGAAACAGTAAAAAATGAGATGCTGCCACAGCAGATGAATGGATAAAGACAATGTGCATATAAACAATAGATTATTACTTAGCCATTCAAACAAGTCCTAAAATTCAGAGATAAATGGATGGAAGCCTTCTAGTTTCTGCCTGCACCCGGAGTTGACCTGGTGCCAAAATCTCTGTACACAAATCCTATGGGAAGAGAGCAGGACTCTCAGAAGTGCAGACAATCCTGAGAGCACAGGGGAGACCTCTACTTCTGCTCACATTCTTTGCCAAAGAGGAACCTGCCTGGAGCCCTATGGATACAGGAACCTAGAAAGAGTCAGGGACATGATACTTTGGTGTCCACCTGTGCCCTGAGCAGAAAGCTGGTCTCCAGGAGTGCTGACAGACCTAAAAATAGAGGTAGGACCACCACTTCTGCTCCCAGGAACCCACCTGAACCCCTCAGGACACAGAAACCTAGGAACAGACTGGGACAGGAGGCTTTCAATTTTTGCCTGTGCCCAGAACTGAAACTGTGCCAGAGTACACAGATCCTGCTGCGAGAAAGCCAGTATCTAGGACTGCTGACAAACAGGATTACAGGAGGGTCAAGTCACTGTCAAAGAAAGCAAGACCAGCTAACAATAGAAATAACAAGATGGCAAAAGGTAAGCACAGGAATCTAAGCAACAAAAACCAAGACTACTGGGCACCATCAGAACCCAGTTCTCACACCAGAGCAAAGACAGGACATCCCAATACATCAGAAAAGCAAGATTTAGATTAAAAAGCACATCTCTTGATGATGACAGAGGACTTTAAGAAGGACATAAATAACTGCCTTAAAGAAAAACAGGACAACACAGATGAACAAGTAGAATATCTTAAAAAGGAAACACAAAAATCCCTTAGAGGATTATAGGAAAGAGCAACCAAACAGGTGAAGAAATTGGAAAAAAAAAACATTGAGCATCTAAAAATGGAAATAGAAACAATAAAGAAATCATAAAAAGTGACAACCATGGAGACAGAAAATCTAGGAAAGAGATCAGGAGTCATAGACACAAGTATCACCAACAAAATACAAGAGGTAGAAGAAAGAATCTCAGGGACAGAAAATAACATAAAAAACTTTGACACAACTATCAAAGAAAATGTAAAATGCATAAAGCTCCTAACAAAAACATCCAGGAAATCAAGGACACAATGAGAAGATAAAACCTAAGGATAATAGGTATAGAAGAGAAAAAAAAGATTCCTAAATAAAAGGGCCAGTAAATATCTTCAAAAATATTATACAAGAAAAGTTTCATAACCTAAAGAAAGAGATGCCCATAAACATACAAGAAGCTTACCGAACTCTAAATAGATTGGACCAGAAAAGAAATTCCTCCCAAAACATAAGAGTCAAAACACCAAATACACAAAACAAAGAAAATATTAAAAGCAGTAAAGGAAAAAGGTCAAGTAACATATAAAGACAGAGCTATCAGAATTATACCAGACTTCTCACCAGAGATTATAAAAGCCAGAAGATCCTGGGCAGATGTTATATAGACCCAAGGAGAACACAAATGCCAGCCTAGGCTACTATATCCAGCAAAACTCTCAATTAACATAGGTGGAGAAACCAAGATATCCCATCACAAAACCAAATTTACACAGTATCGTTCCACAAATCCAGCCCTACAAAGAATAATAGTTGGAAAATTCCAACACAAGGAAGGAAACTACACCCTAGAAAAAGCAAGAAAGTAATCTTCGTGCAAGAAACCCAAAAGAAGAGAGCCATACAAACATATTTCTACGTCTAACACCAAAAATAACAGGAAACAACAATAACAATTCCTTACTATCTCTTAACATCAATAGTCTCAATTCCCCAATAAAAAGAACTAGACTAACAGACTGTATATGTAAAGAGGACCCAGCATGTTGCTGCATACAGAAAACAAATGTCAGTGAAAAGTACAGATACTACTTCACAGTAAAAGGCTAGAAAAGAATTCTCCAAGCAAATGGTATCAAGAAACAACATGGCACTGGAGCTGCAGGTCCCCCCGTGCTCCAGACACTGCCCGGAACTGAAGGGACAGGGTCAAGAGTTCTCTGCACCCAAATCCCGGGAGGGAGATCTAAACCCGAGAGAGGCAGACACACACCTGGAAGGCAGAAGAGACTACACTCACCCACATTTCTGACTCCGAGGAAAACACCCAATGCCATCTAACCTCATGCACGGGCTACCAGAAAGGCAGCAGGTCTTCCCTACACCTCAATGGAGAGCTCAAAGCAACCAACCATGAGCAACTTGAGCCACAGGACCACAAAGACCCTAACTTTCTGCTCCAAGCGACCTGACTGATGGTTAAGGACACAGAGGCAAAATCCTCTGGGACCCAGGAGAAGGGAAGGCAGGAAATAATCAAACTCAGAGCTGAAATCAACCAAGTAGAAACAAAAAGGACCATGGAGAGAATCAACAGAACCAAAAGTTGGTTCTCTGACAAAATCAACAAGATAGATAAACCCTTAGCCAGACTAACGAGAGGACACAGAGAGTGTATCCAAATTAACAAAATCAGAAATGAAAAGGGAGATATAACAACACACTCTGATGAAATTAAAACAAAAATCATCAGATCCTACTACAAAAGCCTATATTCAACAAAACTTGAAAATTTGCAAGAAGTGGACAATTTCCTAGACAGATACCAGGTACCAAAGTTAAATCAGGAACAGATAAACCATTTAAACAACCCCATAACTCCTAAGGAAATAGAAGCAGTCATTAAAGGTCTCCCAACCAAAATGAGCCCAGGTCCAGATGGGTTTAGTGCAGAATTCTATCAGACCTTCATAGAAGCCCTCATACCAATACTATCTAAACTGTTCTACAGAATTGAAACAGATGGAGCGCTAACAAATTCCTTCTATGAAGGCACACCATTTTTACCTAAACACAAAGACCCCAACAAAGAAGGAGAACTTCAGACCAATTTCCTTATGAATATCGACGCAAAAAAATACTCAATAAAATTCTGGCAAACTGACTCAAGAGCACATAAAACAATCAACCACCATAATCAAGCAGGCTTCATCGAGGCATGCAGGATGGTTTACATAAAAAAACATCAACATGATCCATTATATAAACAAACTGAAAGAACAAAACCACATGATCATTTCATTAGATGCTGAGAAAGCATTTGACAAAATTCAACATCCCTTCATGATAAAGATCCTGGAAAGAATAGGAATTCAAGGCCCATACCTAAACATCATAAAAGTTTTATATACAGCAAAACCAGTTGCTAACATTAAACTAAATGGAGAGAAACTTGAAGCAATCCCACTAAAATCAGGGACTAGACAAGGCTGCCCCTCTCCCTACTTATTCAATATAGTTCTTGGAAGTTCTATCCAGAGCAATCAGACAACAAAAGGAGGTCAAGGGGATACAGATCAGAAAAGAAGAAGTCAAAATATCACTATTTGCAGATGATATGATAGTATATTTAAGTGATCCCAAAAGTTCCACCAGAGAACTACTAAAGCTGATAAACACATTCAGCAAAGTGGCTGGGTATAAAATTAACTCAAATAAATCAGTAGCCTTCCTCTATACAATAGAGAAACAGGCTGAAAAAGAAATTAGGGCAATGACACCCTTCATCATGGTCCTGAATAGGATAAAACACCTCCGTGTGACTTTAACCAAGCAAGAAAAGATCTGTAGGATAAGAACTTCAAGCCTCTGAAGAAAGAATTTGAAGAAGTGCTCAGAAGAAGGAAAGATCTCCCATGCTCATAGATTGGCAGGATTAATATTGTAAAAATGGCCATCTTGCCAAAAACAATCTATAGACTCAATGCAGTATCCATTAAAATTCCAACTCAATTCCTCAGATAGTTAGAAAGAGCAATTTGCAAATTGATTTGCAATAAGAAAAGTACCAGCAAAGTGAAAACTATCCTCAACAATAAAAGAACATTCAGGGGAATCACCATCCCTGACCTCAAGCTATATTACAAAGCAATAGTCATTAAAAACAAAACAAAACTGTATGTTATTGGTACAGAGACAGGCAGGTAGATCAATGGAATAGAACTGAAGATTCAGAAATGAAACAACACACCTCTGGTCTCTGGTCTCTTGATCTTTGACAAAGAAGCTAAAATAATTCAGTGGAACAAAAATAGCATTTTCAACAAATGGTGCTTGTTCAGATGGAGGTCACCATGTAGAAGAATGCAAAAAGATACATTCTTATTGCCCTGTACAATGCTTAAGTCCAAGTGAATTAAGAACCACTACATAAAACCAAATACAATAGCGTTAATAGAAGAAAAAGTGGGGAAGAACCTCAAGCACTTGGACACTGGGAAAAATTTCCTGAACAGAAAACCTCATAAAATTGCAAAGCTTCTGTAAGGCAAAGGACACTGTTATCAGGACAAAATGGCAACCAACAGATGAGAAAATGTCTTTAACAACCCTACTTCCCATAGAGGGTTAATATCCAATATATACAAACAACTCAGGTTGTTAGAATACAGAGAATCAAATAACTCTATTAAAAATAAGATACAAAAAGCTAAACATAGAATTTCAATGAGGAATATTGAATGGCTGAGAAAGTGCCCAAGAAAATGTTCAACATCCTTAGTGATCAGGGAAATTAAATCAAAACAACCCTGAGATTCCACCCTCACACCAGTCAGAATGGCTAAGATCAAAACCCAGATGACATACAGATGCTGGCAAGGATCTGAGAAAGAGGAACACCTCTGTTGTTCGTGGGATTGTGTTTAGTACAACCATTCTGTAAATCATTCTGAGGTTTCTAGAAGTTGGATATTACAACTTGAGGAGGCAGCAAATCCACTCCTTGGCATATACCTAAATTTTGCTCTAACATATAGCAAGGACACCTGCTCCACTATGTTTGTAGCAGCCTTTTTTATAATAGCCAGAAGATGGAAAGAACTCATATGTCCCTCAACAGAGGAATGGATACAGAAAATGTGGTACATCTATACAATGGAGATCAAAGTATCAAAAAACAATGATTTTATGAAATTCAGCAAAATGGATGGAATTAGAAAATATTATCCTGAGTGAGGTAACCCAACCTCACAGAAAGACTCTCTCTCTCATTCACACACACACACACACACACACACACACACACACACACACAGACACAGACAACACACAAGACTTGAATGTATCCACGATAAGTAGATATTAGGTCAAAGCTCAGATTACCCAATGATATAATTTACAGACCATATGAAACTCAAAAAAGAGGATGACCAAAGTGGAAACCACTTCTTAGAAGGGGAACGCTGATTGATAGGAGTAAAAAGAATTTGGAGCAGAGACTAAGGCCACCCAGTGACTGTCCCAACTGGGGATCTAGCCCAACACAAACAGCCTCCAAACTCTGAAAGACATATATTGCTGACGCCAGAAAAATGTATCCTCATAGGAGCCTGATACAGCTGTCCTGAGAGGACTGAACCATGAAAATACAGAATTGATGCTTGATCCAACTACGAAAACCCAAGGAACCAGGGAGGGGGAGTTTTTGAGAAAGGATTAAGCCAGGAGCTGGGACGGGGCAAGAAAACCCATTAGAATAATTATAAAAAAAAAACCAGAGCTCCCACTAAAACCACTACCCAAGAGTACATGGACAGACCCATGGCCCAGGGCTTAGGTAGGCAGGATGACCTTGTTACAGTACCAGTGGATGAGAAGCACACATTGTTTTGCGCAAGGCTGGATCTAAAGGTGACCAGGGAACATCGTGTGAGGGGAGGTATTGGAATGGGTGGGCAGATATATGGGGACAATTCATAGAAGAAGGTGAAGTTTTTACACCATATGGATTTTGGACTGAATTTTGAGAAAGTGGATAATATTTAAACAAAGAAAAAATATTCCAATAAAAAAGGATGAAACCTAGGGCATTAGTTGGGGGGGGCATTTTGCCTTTTAAATACAAATCCAGAAAGATAAATTGTATGTATTTGTCATTTGTTAAAGTCCTGAAAACCAACTGGGATTAGGAAATCCATAGAACCATAGAGGTTATGTACAGAGTAAGGGACTAGAAATTGCAACCATATCCCATGAGGAATTTTTGGGTTTTAGAATAGATAATGTATGGATGAATGGAAGGAGCCATCATTGATCAGTGGAAGAGAAGATGGAGGAAGCTTTGAGGGAGAAAAAATACAAAAAACACAGTTATAATGGTTATTTTGAGGCCAGTAGGGAAACTAATAATTAGGTATCCATTAAACACACACCTGTGTGTGTGTGTATTTGTGTGTGTGTTGACTGCATGCATATAGGTTATATATTACAAACTTTTTTATAATTGACTATTTGAAATCATGGTTTGTTTGTTTGGGAGACAATTCCTAACTGTCACCACTTGTTACCAATAAACAAATAAATTTTGCAGGCTGACCTAATGTGTTATACCTAATTTATTTGCAGTCCCATTGAACCCCAAAAATTGCCCAGCCAGAGCATTTAAAAAGTCTTGTTGTTAGCCTTACTCCTTCTTTCATATATTCCAAAAGTCTGGTCTCCTATATAGTTACACCCTCTGTCCATTTTATTTTCTTTATATTTCACTACTGGCACCTGTGTCCAATACTTATTTAGTCTTTTAATCGCCAGCTTTTCTCAGGATTACCTAACCCAAAGATCCTGTATTTTGTAAGGCTGTTGTAGGTTACTTTTTTTGTTTTATGCTACAAAATGGATGGGACTAAGGACCCAGTAATAAGAGAGAACACAAGTGCTTGTCTTTAGAATCTTGATCATTAGTTTCCTGGTTCTATTACCACCTGCACAGAATTTCCCCCACAGGTAAATAAAATCTACCAGAATAAATGAAATATTTTATTCCCCATTCATTGGTTGAATGACATTTTAGATTGTTTTTTTTAGCTATTGATGAAAATGCCAGGGAAAATATACTGTAGCAACTTTTTTCAAAATAGGATAACTGAATTTTA
This sequence comes from Rattus rattus, assembly GCF_011064425.1. Classification (NCBI taxonomy): domain Eukaryota; kingdom Metazoa; phylum Chordata; class Mammalia; order Rodentia; family Muridae; genus Rattus; species Rattus rattus. The sequence goes on from NC_046172.1 coordinate 61,014,000, forward strand.
TGTATTCCAAGGAACAAGAACAATCATTGGCACTTTGGCTTGAAATGAACTATCCACACATTTCAGAGTGATTGGACTAGTTTATTACCACTTTGCCAACAGTGGATTGTTTCAAGAAAATTTTGATATGGTTGGCATCTGAGGATTTGAGCATAGCCATTTTGACTAGGTGAATGAAATATAAAAGCATTTTTCCACTTGATCCCCCAATTTATGAGATGCTAAAGATAAGGTAATTTTTTAATCCTTTCTTTTTTTTTTGAGATTGCTGCCTGTTCAGATCCAGAGAACTGCCTTTTAAATTGGATTGTTTGTATTTTTTTTTTTTTATTAACTTGAGTATTTTTTATATACATTTCGAAAGGTTATTCCTTTTTCCCTGGCAAACATCCCCCCTCCCCCTCCCCTTCCTTATGGGTGTTCCTCCCCCACCTCCCCCATAGCCTCCCCCCAACAGTCTAGTTCACTGGGGGGTCTAGTCTTAGCAGGACCCAGGGGCTTCCCTTCCACTGGTGCCTTATTTAGGATATTCATTGCTACCTATGAGGTCAGGAGTCCAGGGTCAGTCCATGGTTAATAGTCTTTAGGTAGTGGCTTAGTCCCTGGAAGCCTGGGTTGCTTGGCATTGTTGTACATATGGGGTCTCAAGCCCTTCAAGCTCTTCCAGTTCATTCTCTGATTCCTTCAATGGGGGGGTCCCCTGCTCAGTTCAGTGGTTTGCTGCTGGCATTCTTGTATTTGCTGTATTCTGGCTGTGTCTCTCAGGATCGCATCTACATCCGGGCTCCTGTCGGTCTGCACTTCTTTTGTTTCATCCATTCAGGTCTAATTCAAGTCTATATGTATGGGCCACATGTGGGGCATGCTCTGAATGGGTGTTCCTTCAGTCTCTGTTTTAATCTTTGCCTCTCTCTTCCCTGCCAAGGGTATTCTTGTTCCCCTTTTAAAGAAGGAGTGAAGCATTCACATTTTGATCATCCGTCTTGAGTTTCATTTGTTCTAGGCAACCAGGGTAATCGGGGCTATTTAAATAATAGCCACTTATCAGTGAGCATACTATATGTCTTTCTGTGATTGGGTTAGCTCACCAGGATGATATTTTCCAGTTCTGTCCATTTGCCTTAATTTCATAAAGTCGTTGTTTTTGATAGCTGATTGTTTGTATTCTTAACTCTTTGTTATTAATGTTCTTTGTATATTCTAGGTATTAATCCTTTATTAGATATCAAGGTGGCAGAGACATTTTCCCTAATCTATGGGTTTTCTCCTTGTTCATTTGATTGCTGTATTTCTGGTGCAGTGCTGTTTTGTTCAGTGAGGTCCTGGGAGAATGAGGTCATCTTCTCAATTTCCTTTCTTGCACCTGAATCTTGGTCGTGATTTCTAAAGTATTGATTTGCAATTAACACTTCTAAGCAAAGTTTTAGTTTATTTCAAAAGATTTTGCATATTGTTTTAATTTATTTTAATGTTTATAGCAATCAGGAATCCCACACACTTATATAATGAACTTTATTAAAGCTCATGCCCCTTTCCTTCATCCTTAAAGATAAAAAGTTGTATATCTTCCTTTCTTCATCTTACTTTGACATAAGTTTTAAAAGGCCTTTTCTTTCATTTAGACTATGTCATTTTTATTAAGAACATAAGTCAGCACTTTGAGTCTAATACATCGATCAGATCATGTTTGAAGATGACAGGTGGCAGTGACAAAGACAAAATAACAGCCAGAACCCAAGGAGAGAGAGCCCTGTCCAACTGCAGTCATGGCAGCTGACTCCCTGCCTTCCACCTTTGAGGCAGTGTCCGGCTGGGAGCTGGAAGCCTGCTATGAGGATTTGCAGGAGGTCCTGTCCTCAGACGAAATTTGGGCATCTATATCTCATCCCTAGGAAATGAAGAGGAAGAATCACAAACCTTCACTTTTTAACCATGTATCCCTATCTTGGCTGACTTAGGAGACAGGGCCAGCAGAGGTTACAAACGCCTCCCAAACCCTCACTTTCCAGACTCCAGATGTCTCAGGAGGAAGATCAAGGAAGAACTAGGAAATGGAAACAGAGTGGTCAGTGTGCAGCCTGGGCTGGGAAGCAGCACATGAAGAAGGAGCTGGAGAACAAGAGGAAAGTGGCACAGCTACCTGAAGAGAATGCATAGCTGAAGCAGGAAATTGAGCACCTGACCAGCGAGGTATACCACACCCACAAGATGGCCTCTGATCAACTGCATTGTCAGTCTGTACGAAGCATGATCAATTGGCATCACCTCCTGTCTACCTCTCTAGGTGTGTACCCAACACTATTTTGCCAGTGACCCTCCACTGCACATGCTGAAAAGGGGGTATTGAATGTAGACCAAAGAAGAGGGTCTTGTCTTGTACATATGCACTGTACATTCTTTACTACTGTCCATACCCAGGAAATTGTCTTTGTGTGGGAAAAAAGCAATCCATATAACTCTGTATAATATTGTCATCTTAACATATTTAACTTTATTAGATATGCAAAGCCCTTCTATTATATAAGCTAACATATTTTCAAGTCATGTGCCTTAGAAAATTGTTTTCCTGGGAAAAAAATTTTCCTAGACCTTTCTACGATATCACACATGACAATGGAATGTTGGAAATAGTTTATGTTCATTTTCAGAAATTTCATTTATCACTATACTTGTTACATTACAAACTATTATGTAATTGGAGTAAGATCCTGGGACAATGAAAAAGACCTGTAGCTAAATATCTGAAATGATTCAGCCATTTTGTTTTGGAATCACTATATTTTGAATGTGGTCCCTTCCAAAATTCGGGTTTTAGAAATCTAGTCTTCAAATTCAAATATTGATAATGTTTGAAATTTGATTATTGATGATGTAACTAGTGTCAGAAAACCTTTAACAAATGAAAAACAAACTGAGCTTGTGTTTCCTATTATTATGCAGAAAAACTCTCTCATAGATGTCATCACCTTTTCTTTCAATCATGAAGAATTATAAAAAATATTTTTCTTTACAAAACCCAGTCTGTAATATACTGTCATAAAGTACGAAAAAATATTATGTGCCTTATTATGATACACCTGTATGAATAAAACACTTTTTATAATAAGCTGGTGGCTTTGTGAGGTTTCTAGGAAGGTAACATCCAATTATGAAAACAGGAATTAAAGTATTAAAACATTACCACTAAGATTCTTTGACTCTCCCAAAAGCTCTTTAATTAAATCTCATGTATTTCAAAAGAAAACACTGGCATATTGTCTGTGTCTCTAGATGTTGTATTTAGTAACAATTTCAGGTGAAACAAACTTACTCTTAAGGCATATTTTTATGAAAAGTGAAACTCTAGAATCCTGGAGAGACCTGTTTGGATATTTTGGAGATTTCACACATTCCTCTAAAGGGGGGAAAGTTATCAGTGGTTCGCTGCTCAAGAAAAGAAGGTTTTAAGTTGTGTGGTGGTGATACATACCTTTAATTATAGGCACTTGGAGGCAGAGGCAGGGAGATCACTGAGTTCAACGTCATACTGGTCTACAAAGTGAGTTCCACGAAAGAAAAATAACCAAGAGAGCATGTCTTTAAAAAAAAAATTAAACAATTAAAAACTAGATATATTAAGCAATGCTTAATATATTTATATTTATCATTGTTATTTATCATTGTTATTGCTGTCATTCCAAATCATAAAGAGCTATAATAATCTCATAGGGAACGTTGAGTCCTGCATGAACACCTCTTGGAAATTAATTAAAAGATGGAATGCCTTTTATGACTTTTGCATTATTTTTTCATTTAGGGAATATTTATTTCCAAATATACAATGTGTTTATAAAATATGTTTACAACATAATAATATAAATTATATATACATACATTTATATACCCAATACACATGTATACACACATAAATTAATGTGCATTTTATTTGGGATAGGGTGTTTATTGTAGTACTATCTGGCTTTGATCTCAAGATTGTCTGCCATCTTGTCTAACAAAGTCGTTATGACATTTAAAGAAAATACACAGATAATCTAATAGTGTCTTTTTAGGAGAGTCATGTTTCTAATTAGTAATTAGCAACAATGTTGAAATTGGAATTCTGTTGATCAAGTTGTGTATCACAACTTACTGTGAAAGAATTAGTCAGTGAATGTTTAGCAAGTGACTGTGTCACGACAATTCAAATGTTATAAGATTATATTTTATGCCATAACCAGTAAATTTCTGTTAGTTTTGTACTGGTTTTATAAGTCTCTGAGATGGGACTTATAAAGCCTTAAATTTTCCTTTCAATGTTCCATGGGGCTACTTAAGCAATGTAGCCAGTATCTCTTAACAACAATATGAAAAGCTAGCACACATTTTTGTATTAATTAACTGGGCTTCATTAAAATATTCTTTACTGGAGTTAATTGATAGTTTATAATCTACATCTATAGATTTTACTATAGTTCTATTAGCCTCCTTAATAAAATAATTATGAAACACCATAGCATGAGCATACATAAAAAGATAACCAGTGTTGCATGTGCATTTTCATATTTTGTTAATTATTTCTTCCTGGTTAGATAAAATGAAAATGGTTATAATTATAGGACCACTGCTGGATCAAAACTCATTTCTTCATACTTGTCTTTTGTTGGCTTTTAAGATAATTAGCCTTTAGTGCTGGCCTGCTTTTATAATGAATTAAGAATAATTTGTGTTCATTAGTATTATTATAAACTTGAATTTTGTTGTACAATTTGTTAAGTTCATTTATATTAGCATCATGCAGACTCTATAAAAGCAAAATTTAGTCTTCCAAGAGAAGTGGAAGGAAACAATCTCTTATATGACAAACCCAACATTATCATATGTAAACCTCATTTACTATGGAATGTCTCCCTGTTTCCAGCTCATTAATTGAATGAAACCCACTTTCACAATTTAGTAGACAGTAATGCTCTCCAAGTAATGGAATGGTATCTTTGAAAAAAATGGGGTATGTGTGCATGGAATGGAAAGATAATGTGAGGAAATAATAATTCCCTGAATGGAGAATAGTGAAAATATGCTGATAGAAATATCAAAGCCATAATATTATACTAAATTGAGAAATATAAAGTAAATATGCTGAAGTGGGCATTCTTAAGATACTAAGCAATTTGTTCATTAAAATCTTCCAAATATTTAATAAGAAACTTGGATGATTTTTCTCTAACTAATTAAATTTCCCCTAAATTACGAAAAGAAATGGTTGTATGTTGACATTACATAACTAATCCTGTTTCTTCCCTTTCTGTCTGTGGTTGAAAATTCAAAAATTCATTTAATTTTACAATACACACAATAGAGTATCTATGTATTGTTCGACTGTTTACAAATGTATACATGTTCAACCATGAGGCATCTGGGTATATCATCCAAATTCTCATCATGTATTTTATACTAAGACTCACTGACAAAGTTCCAGGATTTCAGTGTTCACAATGAAAATGGCCTATGAACTCTAGGCAAACACAACTCAGAAAGAGAGGCAATACACATTAGCTTCATTTTCACATGGTAATAATTCTTCCTTGGTAAAGGTTATTTGAAAATCTATTAAAAACCTCTTTAATTTATAAAAATAAACTAACAAACATAAATTAGGTTTCGAAAAAGGGCAAGGAAGAACATAGAGAAAATAACTTGTTGGAGAAAGAGTGTTATACACTACCGATGTCCATGTTTACAATGATGATGACTTACATTTACATAACATATAGTGTTTTGCATATATTATCTAAGTTGCTATGCAACCAGCCACCACTCCATACCTTTTTCACTGGCAGGATTAACCTGCTTATGGAAACAAATTACCTGAAACAATGGGCTATATTAGCCACATTAGCATAAGAAGTGTCTCTTAAATTGTACACTCTGTCTACATAATCTGTTTTCTCTGAGTAAAAAGCGAATTCTTCATTACAGGGCAAGGCCAGGAGTATAATACCAAATAAACTGAAAGATACCTTGACTATCTATTGTGTCTCTGTCATTCAGATGTTTCCCTAGACCTTTTATAAAGCTATGTATATGGCCATTTTTCTTACTATATATTCTTTTTTAGTTTATTGTTCTTCCATTGGGTAAATAAGCAGCTCTTATATTTGTCTTTTATTGAAATTAATAATATATTCTTAAAATTCAGAATTAAAGGAGAAAGGAAATGATATTCCCTCACATCCTCTGAGATTTAATCATCGAGATCTCATCTTCCAAAGAAAGTAGTTATTGTTTTTTGTGTGTGTTACATTTTTTATGTGTATGTGTTTTCTGTTTTATGTTCAGTTACCATCAGAAGATTGAAGAGGTTACCAATTCCTTGGTACTGGAATTGCAGAGAATTGTAGACCATTATGTGAGTGCTATGAATAAAAGCCAGGTCCTCTATAACCCTTCTTGTATAATTTTGTTGATTAAAATATAAATGATTGGTTATTTACTGCCACGAGATATTCCTATTGTGTAAAACAATGGTTTTCCAGTCTGTGCCAGGCACTAAGATGATTTTGTACTGCATTTTGAGAGTGGAAGATGATTGAGTACCTAGATGGATATGCAAACAAAACCAACTGTCTTGTACCACCATGCAATCGAGTGACAAATAATTTATTCCTGGGAATAGAAAGTGTACCATCATGTAACTTTATTGAGATAAATCCAGACTTTTAGGCTAAATGAGTATATTGAGATTTTATCCTGGATATAATATAGGCCTATGAAAATATTGGATATGTCAGTCTGAAGATTGTACCTCCCTTAACTAGCACTCATAGCTCTCATAGCATGTGCCTTTTACCTGAAACCTGGTGTGTGTATGCATATCAAGGGCAGATAGACAAAAAACTATGCTGTCCATTTGAGCTTCAGCTGAACTCAGCCTCCACTGTCAATGCTCTTAAAAATATAATTAATTAATTTTTATTTGTATGTGTATGAATGCCTGCATGCCTGTACATCCTCATGGAGGACACAAGAGCATGTTGGCTCCCCTGGAATAGGAGTCACATGAGTTTATGAGATGTCTGATATGGATGTATGCAACTAAACCTGGATCCTTTCCAAGAGCATCAAGTGCCCTTGACTACTGATTCATTTCTACAGTAATTGATATGACCTTTGGACTTAGTACTGCTTTCCTCATCTTGACCCAGTTCTGTTCTTTTATCAACGCTACTGACTACAATATGACTAACAGTCTTCACTTTCCTAAGGCCTGACTTACAGCAGTAGCTTTTCACTGAGGCTGGCTGTGTGTTTGTTACCTTCTCAATATGGACTTTGTATATATGTCTATTAATTCAGTTCTTAAACCTGGTGAACTGTCCTATAGCCACTTTAACTTATGTTTATTCTGTAACTCACATCTATGTATAGGTGATAAAACAATAGAAAGAGCAACTATCAACCAAGTAGACCCCCCACCAGAGCTCCCAAGAATTAAACAACCATCACACAAGTACACTAAGATGGATCTATGGCTCCAGTTTCATATGTAGCAAAGGATGGCCTTGTCTGACATCAATGGGAAAAGAGGTTTTAGCCATGTGAAGGTTCTATGCCCCAGTGTAGGGGAATGGCAGGGCAAGGAGGTGAGATGAAGTTGGTTAGTGGACAGGGGAACACCTTTATAGAAGCAGGGGGAGGGGTGATGGGATAGTGGGTCTCTGCAAGGGAAACTGGGAAAAGGGTATAACATTTAAAGTATATATAAAAAAATCCAATAAAGAACCAATTGTGAAACAGGACCTTCAAAGTTCACAGGTGATTTCTAATTAATGCAACAGAACCATACCTACAGGTTTCAGCAGAGAATTTCAGTATGTGGCATAGAAACTTTTCTGTGGTGTATTGGTGGAGAATGTGGATACTTTTTGCTCTTGTTTGAAGAGTCTGCCTAAGGCTAAGGTAAAGAGACTCAGATTAATTGCATGGACAAAGGATGTCTCAGAAACACCCACCATAGACTTTGTTCTGTGGTTGAATTTCACGAAGAGCATTTTAAACAATCATAGCAGTGGAGAAAGGAAAAATATAAATCATATGGTTTGAGTATTAAAGGGGCACCAAGAAGTGAAATGGAGCTAAATCCTGTGCTCAAGGATATTAAATTGAATTAAGAGAGTAGTGACCTTGAGGCAAGATCCCACCCAGCTAAATTTAGGTCCATGGTAGTACAAGACTTCAACCTCAGAAGGCAAAGACTCAGATCTCTGAGTTCAAGGCCAGCCTAGAACAGAGAAAGTCCCAGGACAGCCAAACTTAGGCAGTGAAGGACTTGGAAAACAGAAAAATTGTGAAAGTGTAATAGAACAGTAGAGCCATGTTCTAGCCCAACTCTGCAGCTTTGGCCATGTGACTCTGGCCTTAGAGTCTAGAATAGAAGGGACAAATAGGACAATTGGTAATGGTTAGCTGGAACTAAGAAAGTAGTATTGATTAAGAAGAGATCAGCATCACTAAAATGAAATCTTCTGGAAAATGATTTCTGAGCACACACAAAGAAGTTGTGTTCCAGAGATATCCAAAGTTATACCTCATGCTATAGCTTTACTTGGTAATGAATAAGAGTCACCCAGGCAACACTGGTTTTAAATGCATGAAAGGGTCATGAAAAGCAGCAGAGGCTTGTGCCCTGTAAGAGGCCATGGAAGGCCACTGGTGAAGGTTCAGCTTTAGTTGCTGTTGATGACCCAGGACTGAAGGGGACATGCAAAGGATTTGAAGCTTGGTATCATGAAGATAGCCTATGAAAGGTTATTGGTGAAGCCTAGTAGTAACAGAAGACCCTAGTGTATTGGAGATGTGAGTACCATTAGATGATCACCAAGAAAAGAACAGCAGCAGCAGTTGAGTGGATAAACCTGAGCTTAGAATGCTACAGAGGGCAGAGGTAGAGAAGTGACCCAACCCCTTTCGAGGAGCCCAGAAGATCATGTGTGGATCCCAGATATTCACGCAAGAAGCTGTAACATTGAAGTTGCCTTGGATACACCAAAAAATGCCAGAGCCATGGGCTATCTGCTGAAGAAAGCTGCTAACAGGGAGTTGAACCAGCTCAGGAGAAAGATGTTTGTTGCAATCAACAAAAGATGAAAATGGATTTGGAGATCTGAGGACCACTTAGACATCAGACATAGAGATGCAATGTTTGGGGTTGGTTTCCTGTCTTGCTTTGGCAATTACAGTTAAATGATTAGATGAATCTCAGAAGAGACTTTGGGGCTCAGGTTAAGAGCCCTGACTGTTCTTCCAGAGGTCCTGAGTTCAAATCCCAGCAACCATATGATGGCTCACAACCATGTATAATGAGATCTGATACCCTCTTCTGATGTGTCTGAAGATAGCTACAGTGTACTTATATACAAATAAATAAATCTTTGAAGAAGAGAATTTGAACTTTGACTTTTAACATTGTTGAGACTGCTATAGACTATGGAGACTTCTGAAGTTTAATTAAATTTATTTTACTTTGTGATGTTTAGGCATGGCCCCCATATAGACTCATATGTTTGAACAAGCCTATGGGGCTAAGAAGTGGAATGTGATAGTTTGGAAATGTTTGGCCCTGTTCCAATAGGTGCATCATTGTGGGTATGGACTTTTTGGTTCTTATCCTAATTGCCTAGATGAAATGTTGTCCTTTATAAGAATTGCATTGGTCATGTTATCTGTTCTCAGTAGTTAACCCTAACAAAAACAATTTTATATAGCATATTTATTTCAAAACCAAGAGAATTATAATAAGATATAAGATAATTATAATATAATATAATAATTATAATAATATAATAATTTATAATATAATAATTATAATAAGAATGTAGACTTATAGAAAACAATGACCAAAGAGAGCAATTCAAGACTATTTCCTAAAAATATAAAAAATACAAACGTTTTGAAAAATTACTCTCTGTTCGTATATCTAACTTCAATTGATTGTCACAAGAAACCTGTGATAATTCTCTCTCTCTCTCTCTCTCTCTCTCTCTCTAGTATTCTATATAAATTATGATATAGAAGCATTACACGATATGGCATAAATTTATACATTGTATATGCTTGTATTTCAAAGAAATATAAATTGAAATAAAAAATGACAGAGATCACTATATAATATTAAGGATGACAAAATGAGTCTAGGAGATATTAACTTGATCTATACATTATAGAAAGCTAGTAGGACAAGTTTTCTACCTTAGACTTGATGTTCAATCCCATATAAATAGATGCCTGTCCACTTAACGTTTGCTAAGCCTGGTTCTTATCTTTATCCTACCTTGTTAACTTTTCATTACTAATTCTCCTTTTAGAAATGACAAAAGCACAAATATTTAGATATATAACCTTTTGTAATTTGTCTTAATATGAATAGTGTATCTATTCAGTGAATATTCTATCTCATTAAAGTATACATAAATGTCTACTGTTATTCTACTAGGTCTTCAGAATTTATTTTCTTCTGGAATCTATTACTGTTATTTATTTAAACTGGGGGAACTTTAAGTATGGCCCATTAAAAACTTGTTATAACAATACTTTTTATTGGCATGTATTTTATAATTGACAGGAGAAAATAGATATTTTTCATTGAATATTCTATATAAGAATTCAGTGGGGATTGGGGATTTAGTTCAGTGGTAGAGTGCTTACCTAGCAAGCACAAGGCCCTAGGTTGGTCCTCAGCTCTGAAAAAAAAAGAAAGACAAAATAACAAAAAGAATTCAGTGTTAAAGTTGTTTGGCTTAACAGACTCAGGGCTAAACACTGTCCAGGCAGGGCAGGGGCCCACCCTGCAGCCAGGACTGACAGGCCATAAAGATAAAGAAAAGGAATACAGGAACCAGCCCAGGCTTCTAAAATCCTGAACGCCCCAGTCAGCACGTACTCTCCTGCTGTGCTGTAATCTCACTGCTATGTTTGAATGAGTCAATCACTTATAGCCGTGCTGACTCTCCCCAACCCCCTGTTCCTCACCCTATAAAAACCCCTTGCTTCTAAAAGTCCGGGTCGACACCTCTGTCTCCTGGGAGAGATACATGTCGGTCCCGAGTTCTCCGTAATAAACCTCACCTTTGCTTATTACAAAAAAAAAAAAAAAAAGTTGTTTGGCTTAGACTTGAGTAGTAAGATCCTGAGAGTGGAAACTTAAAAGAAATAGAAAGAAAAAATCTATTTCAAGACCATATCTGAATAAAGACCAATGCATACTGTAAAAACACTACAGTTCATTATAATTAAATAAAGGGGCAGACTGTGATTAAAATAAAAATGAAATGTAATGGTAACTATATAATATAAGAAAATGCCATGGGGCAATGATGGCATAGAACTTGTGAGAGTGGCCAACAAATGTCTGGTTTAATTTGAGCCACACAACATGACAGGGAACACTTACCCTGAACTGACTGGTGACCAGAAACCAGAGACAGGATAGCCCGAAAGACTAACAAAAAAAAAAAAAAATCAATGTAATGATTCCATGATACCTAAAGATTTTCTGCTATTCTTGTAGATTAGTACCTCATCTAGTTGTCATCAGAGAGGCTTCCTCTGGGAGCAGATTGGAGTGAATACAGAGACCCATCTCCATACATTACGCACAGAGAGAGACTCTAAATTGGAGATCTCAATCAGGTCCTTCCCAAGGAACTTGGGGAACCCTGGGAAAGGTGGAGAGGAAAGATTGCAAAAGTAATAGGGGATGGAGGATACTAGGAGAATATATCCTATTAAATCAACTAAGAATGTCTGATACGGGCTCACTGAAAGTGAACTGGCAAGCATTGGGCATGGGAGGGTATGTACCAGAGCCTCTGTACTTATGGAATATATGGCTGTTAGCTTTTGTCCCGAGGAACTCTTAATAGTAGGAGCAGGTGTGCCTCTGACATGGTTAAAATGTATTTTATGAAAGAAGAATCTATTTTGAATAAAATAGATAACAATAAACACCCACATGCGTGTGCATGCAAGCACGCGTATGCACGCGTGCGTGCGCGCGCGAATACACACACACACACACACACACACACAGAAAACAAAACAACAACAAAATCTCAAGAAAATATAATACTAATCTAATGTGTTTAACCTTCAAAATAAAACAAGCAATAAAAGCTCAGCCTCAGTGTACAGCTTTTATACATTTTTGGAACAGGAACATGAGTAATCTTCAGGTTTCATTTGGTACCTCCAAAGAAGTGAATTTCTTCTCTTATCACTAATAATGCTATATAAAAAGTAAAAAACACATTATTAATGAAATTCTTTCTTTAACAGAAAAATGACCTATGTACATAATCACCATGACAACTCGGATCAGAAAGTTACATCAGCCAAGAATATTTACCCAGCCTTCCCCTTTCTGACAGAGTTTCAAAGTTAAATAGAAAACAATAGCATCAGCCTGAAAAAATTCCCAGAGGCATCTCTTCTGTGATAGATGTATTTAACTAGAGATTATTTCACTCCCAACAGATATTTGCCAATGTTAGTACAAATATTACATTGTCACACCTGGGTGAAAAAATTTCAAATGAAATACCTCCACAGCAAAATTTTATAGTTATGAGCCTTTTGAAGCCATGGTTGATGATCAATCTGTTTTCCTATTGATAACGTTTGGCAACCATGTATCCAGCCTTTTGAGAATAGAAGTTTCTATTCTCAATTTTTCTATTTGAAATTTTCCTTCATGCAAAAATATTCTTTTCAGATTTAATTATGACTCATCTGGAGTTAGTTTGTATTGTCAAGCAATATCACAATGCAGAGAAATCATATGTAAAAAGTGTAGCACAAACACACAGTTAGTATATCATCTACTATCAATGTACTATATTGCTTACAGGTTTTGTATATATGAATAGCAATTCCAGGCATACTTATGCATATTCCTTTGCGCTAACATAACTTTTTCATTTACAGGTTAATCCTCTGTACTAGACTTACTAACATATGTACCAATCATGTCTTTTATAATAAATAATATCCCCTTTCCCACCTCTCCCATACTACCTCCCACCTCTCCCTGCTTCTATGAGGATGCTCCCACTCCCACTCACCGACATCCACCTCAATACCCTGGCATTCCCTACATTGGGGAAACAAGCATTCACATGACCACAGACTTTTCCTCCTATTGATGCTGGACAATGCCACCCTCTGCTATATATGTGGTTGGAACCATGGGTTCCTCTATGTGTACTCATTGGTTGGTGGTTTAGTCCCTGGGAGCTTTGGTGGCATCTGGTTGGTTGGTATGGTTGTTCTTCCAATGGGGTGGCAAACCCCTTTAGATCCTTAGGTCTTTTCTCTAACTCCTCCATTGAGGTCCACTTGTTCAATCCAATAGTTAGCTGCAAGCATCCTCATCTGTATCAGTAGTGCTCTGGAAGAGACACTCGGAAGACACCCATATCTGGTGCCTGTCAGCAAGCACTACTTAGAATTAGCAATAGTGACTGAGTTTGGTGGCTCCATATGGGATAGATCCCCAGGTGGGGTAGTCTCTGGATGACCCTTTCTTCAATCCCTGATCCACTATTTGTCCCTGAATTTCCTCCCACGAGTATTTTGTTCTCCTTTCCAAAAAAGACTGAAGCATCCACACTTTGGTATTCCTTCTCCTTGAGCTTTTTAGGGTCTATGACTTGTATCATGGGTGTTCCGAACTTTTTGCCTAATATATACCTGTCAGTGAGTACATACCATGTTTGTTTGATTTTTAATTGGGTTACCTCACTCAGGATGATATATTCTAGTTCCCTCCATTTGCCTAAGAATTTCATCAAGTCATTGTTTTTAATAGCTTAGTAGTACTCCATTGTGTAGATGTACCCCAATTTCTGTGTGCATTCCTCAGTTGAAGGACACCTGAATTCTTTCCAACTTCTGGCTATTATAAATAAGGGTGCAACAAATATAGTGGCACATGCATCCTTGTTATTTCTTGGAGCATCTTTGGGTATATGCCCAGGAGTTATGATAGAGCTGGGTTCTCAGGTAGTACTAATTCCAATTTTCTGAGGAACTTGACTGATTTCCAGAGTGGTTGTACAAGCTTGCAATCCCACAAACAATGGACAAATATTCCTCTTTCTCCACATCTTCTCCAGCATCTGCTGTCACCTGAGTTTTTTATATCAGCCATTCTGAGTGGTGGAAATGGTGGAATCTCAGGGTAGTTTTGATTTGCATTTACCCAATAACTAAGGATGTTGAACATTTCTTTAGGTTATTCTTGGCCATTCGATATTCCTTAGTTGAGAATTCATTCTTTAGCTCTGTAGTCTAATTTTAATAGGGTTATTTGATTCTCTGGAGTCTAACCTCTTAAGTTCTTTCTATATATTGGTTATTAGCCCTCTGTCGGATATAGGATTGATAAACATCTTTTCCCAATCTGTTGGTTGCCATTTTGACCTAATGATGGTGTCCTTTGCCTTATAGAAGCTTTACAATTTTATGAGGTCCCATTTGTCAATTCTTAATCTTAAAGCATAACTTATTGGTGTCCTGTTCAGGAGTTTAATCCCTGTGCCCATGTGTTCGAGGCTCTTCCCTACTTTTTCTTCTATTAGTTTAGGTGTATCTGGTTAGATGTGGAGGTTCTTGAGCCACTAGAACTTGAGCTCTGTGCAAAGTGATAAGAAAGGATCAAATTGAACATAGTGGAGCATGTGTCTTTGTTATATGTTGGGCATCTTTTGGCTATATGCCCAAGAGAGGTATAGCTGGGTCCTCAGGTAGTTCAATGTCCAATTTTCTGAGGAACCTCCAGACTGACTTCCAGAATGGTTGTTACCAGTTTGCAGTCCAACCAGCAATGGAGGAGTGTTCCTCTTTCTCTACATCCTCACCAACATTTGCTGTCACCTGAGTTTTTGATCTTAGCCATTCTCACTGGTGTGAGGTGAAATCTCAGGGTTGTTTTGATTTGCATTTCCCTTATGACTAAAGATGTAGAACATTTCTTTAGGTGTTTCTCAGCCATTCGGCATTCCTCAGCTGTGAATTCTTTAACTCTGAACCCCATTTTTAAATAGGGTTATTTGTCCCTGCAGTCTAACTTTTGAGTTCTTTGTATATTTTGAAATAATCCCCTCTATCTGTTGTAGGATTGGTAAAGATCTTTTCCCAATCTGTTGGTTGCTGCGTTTTGTCCTAACACACAGTGTCCTTTGCCTTACAAACTTTGTAGTTTTATGAGATCCTATTTGTCGATTCTTGATCCTAGAGCATAAGCCATTGGTGTTTTGCTCAGGAAAGTTTTTCCAGTGCCCATGTGTTCGAGATGCTTCCCCACCTTTTCTTCTATTAGTTTGAGTGTATCTGGTTTGATGTGGAGGCCCTTGATCCACTTGGACTTAAGCTTTGTACAGGGTGATAAGAACGGATCGATCTGCATTCTTCTACATGCTGACCTCCAGTTGAACCAGCACCATGTGCTGAAAATGCTATCTTTTTTTCATTGGATGGTTTTGGCTCCTTTGTCAAAAATCAAGTGACCGTAGGGGAGTGGGTTCATTTCTGGGTCTTCAATTCTATTCCACTGGTCTCTCTGTCTGTCTCTGTACCAATACCATGTAGTTTTTATCACAATTGTTCTGTAATACTGCTTGAGTTCAGGGATATTGATTCCCCCAGAAGTCCTTTTATTGTTGAGGATAGTTTTAGCTATCCTGGGTTTTTTGTTATTCCAAATGAATTTGCAAATTGTTCTGTCTAACTCTCTGAAGAATTGGATTGGTATTTTGATGGGGATTGCAGCCTTATTTATAATAGCCAGAAGCTGGAAAGAACCGAGATGCCCTTCAACAGAGGAATGGATACAGAAAATGTGGTACATCTACACAATGGAATATTACTCAGCTATCAAAAACAATGACTTTATGAAATTCATAGGCAAATGGATGGAACTGGAAAATGTCACCCTGAGTGAGGTAACCCAATCACAGAAAAACACACATGGTATGCACTCATTGATAAGTGGCTATTAGCCCAAAAGCTTGAATTACCCTCGATGCACAGAACACATGAAACTCAAGAAGGATGACCAAAATGTGAATGCTTCACTCCTTCTTTAAAAGAGGAACAAGAAAATCCTTGGCAGGGAATAGGGGAGTCAAAGTTTAGAACAGAGGCAGAAGAAACACCCATTCAGAGCCTGCCCCCCATGTGACCCATGCATATACAGCCGCCCAATTAGATAAGATGGATGAAGCAAAGAAGTGCAGGCTGACAGGAACTGGATGTAGATCTCTCCTGAGAGACACAGCCAGAATACAGCAAATACATAGGCGAATGCCAGCAGCAACACCCTGAACTGAGAACTGGCCCCCGTTGTAGGAATCAGAGAAAGGACTGGAAGAGCTTGAAGGGGCTGGAGATCCCATTTGAACAACAATGCCAACCAACCAGAGCTTCCAGGGACTAAGTGACTACCCAAAGACAATACATGTACTGACCCTGGGCTCCAACCTCATAGGTAGCAATGAATAGCCTAGTAAGAGCATCAGTGGAAGGGGATGCACTTGGTCCTTCCAGGACTGAACCCCCAGTGAACATGATTGTTGGGGGGAGGGTTGTAATGGGGGGAGGATGGGGAAGGAAGCCCAGAGAAGGGGGGGGAGGGGTTAAGGGGATGTTGCCCGGAACCAGGAAGGGGAATAATAATCAAATGTAAATTAGAAATACTCAACTTAATAAAGATAAAAAGATAAAAAAAAGATAAACTGTACTTATGGACTGGGTATCTGAATAAAAGGTGGTGACATTCCCTTGGAAAAAAAAAGAAAGGATCAATTTGCATTCTTCTCCATGTTTACCACCAGTTGAAGGAGTACCATTTGTTCAAAATGCTACATTTTTTCCATTGGATGGTATTGACCCCTTTGTTAAAGATCAAGTGACCCTTGTTGTGTCGGTTCATTTCTGGGTCTTTAATTCTATTCTATTGATCTACCTGCCTGTCTCTGTACCAATACCATACATTTTTTAATCACTATTTCTCTGTAATATACCTTGAGGTCAGGGATGGTGATTCCCCCAGCAGTTCTTTTATTGTTGAGAATAGTTTTTACTATCCTAATTTGTTATTTCAAATGAATTTGCAAATTGTTCTTTCAAATTCTGTGAAGAATTGAGTTGGAATTTTGATGGAGATTGCATTAGATGCTAGCTGCCACTGTCTGGGCATACGTTGGGACTTCCAAGTTTCCCACAGACAGGTTAGTAGACACAGGAGAAGGAAAGGGAATTCACCATACTTCAAAGGAAGAGTCACGATCCAAGTGAGAACTTAGGTGAAATGGCCACTGGCATATTCCCCAGGCGGGAGATTACAAAAGTCACTAAGCTGAGGGCAGATATAGTTGTTGATCAAGGAGAAGGTGAAACTAAGTTGAGAGCAGGTTTAGAGGTGTTTTTCCAGGAGTACCATCAGTAAGGGTATGCTAGTTGTGGGGCACAACCTCTGAGCCATAAGGCAGGTTAAAAATGAGCTTTGTGCATGTGTGTCTTTCATATGTGGATCCAAGGGAACCAGGACAGTGGCTGGTAGCACAGTCTGCCTGGAATTTGAAGCAGAGTAATAGAAACTACATATCATCCCGTGGGCTAGGTCCACACAATTCAAATCACTCTCAGTAACAAAGTCTTCCCTATTCCTACTAGGAGAGCCTATTAAGACCCATTTAAAGCATTCCACTGCTTTCCAAATCCAAGGTCCAAAAATCCACATTCTTTCAAACAAAAGCATGGTCTGGCCTATCCCAGCAACACCTTAGTCCCCTGGTACAACTTGTGTCTACGTTATGGTTTTGCTACCATGACCAAGCAAGTCTTATAAAGGACAACATTTGATTGGTGCTGGCTTACAGGTTCAGAGGTTCTGTTTATTATCATCAAAGTAGTAGCATAGCAGCATCCAGGTAGGCGCGGTACAGTTAGAGCTTAGAGTTTGATATCATCGTCTGAATGTTGTTATCAGTATACTGGCTTCCAGACAGTTAGGATGAGGGTCTTAAAGCCCATGCCCCAGTGAAATACCTACTCCAACAGAGCCACACCTTCTAACAGTGCCACTCCCTGTGCTTTTTGTATACAAACCATCACAAAAAGGGAACACATTTTATCTTGAAATTAGTACAAATATGATGTCAAGTGAATTATAATATATTATTATGCAGACTTTTGTTTACCTGTGAAATTTAAAGGTGACAAGTGCGTATTTTTTTTCCTGTCAAATACCCATTAGTTAGTAATTCTGTTTAAATGTTCATGTATCTGAAATATTTGGTCTCCATAAGAACATGATTCAATTCTAATACTTTATTTGCTATCTATGACAGTCTCATTTAGTCATCAATAAGTTTAGTGAGTTAGTTGATAAACACAAGATTAGGAAGAACAGATGGAATTTGTTTGCAGGGTAAATAAAAGAAGTGAAATATGCACCAATTAGTTAAAATTGAGTTCTGTGAGATGGGCCATGAGAAGAACTGGGCCCCAGGAAGACAGCATAAAAGGCTTTCAGTTCTTGGTGGGTGGGTTGATGGGGGCTGGGGAAGGCAAACCAAAGCATTGAAAGATAAGACAGAAAGCATGAAAAACAAAAGTCTTCTATTCCCAATTTTGTCCATGCTAAACCTTGCTTCAGAAGCTTCTGAAACTAGACATTTGCACCAACAAAGCTTTTATTAGACAAAAGGTCATATTTCATGTTCAACCCATTGAGAAACCAAAGAATTTAGCAAGTGTCCTCACCTATAAAGGGCTTTTAAATGTAGTGCTTTCCTGTTACCCTAATCTGGTCATCCAACTTTAGCTAAAAAAAAGTAAGGAGAAAAAGCTCATAAAACAACTTTTGTGAACCAAACAATTCAGGGTCCACTTAAGGTAATGCCAATCTTAGAACCTAGAAATTCCCATTTCATTAATCTACTAGGGAAAAGAGTGGCAAAAATGCCCTTTCAGTGACACAGGAACTGTGAGGGGTTTCCTGACTTGATTGCAGATCTTTCTGTTAATTATTAGTAAAGAGCTTTCCTCACAAAGGCTGCTGTTCAGCTGTCCAGGCTGAGGAGCTTAGGCAGTTAGGGTGGAAGAGCTCTCCCCAATTGCAAGGGCTTACTTCAAACCTCATCTCATTTGAGGTTTAGAATCTTTTGTTGCTAAATAGGAAGGATCTCTGAGCTCAATGTGGAAAGACTATCATGAACTTAAGGGTGTGGGGTTTTTAGAATGAAAGTTCACAGACTCCCTCTGGCTCATATCAGGGGTGAGAAGTTTCTTTTAACCCTTCATGGATCTTCCAATTGAGTTTATAAATTTCGGCTATAAAGACAGATTTTTGTCTGTTATATGCTTAGCCTCATTCCACTATACTGTTCAAATGATAACAAAAGTATTTTAAATTTATTTTTTAGTTAAAACAGTTGGAAATATATAATGAACTTGATAGAAGGTAAGAAATTAAATTTTGAAAATATTTTTTCATTGAATGTATTCCTATGACACATAAAAATTGCTTCTTTGTAAATAGTGGTATCTGGACACCTGCCTACCTTAAGACAGGTGTTTTTTTTTTTTTAGAAAATTTAACCCTAATTTTATTATCAATTGTCTATGTTTTTAAACCATAATGAACATGCTTGAATAGCTAATGTTGGTTTAATATTGGAAAGTAACTTTTCATAAGATATTTTCTAGTTTCTTAATATTTTATGAAGGTTACTGATAATCAATCATACTATATGGCTTCGGTGATTTTGACTATTACTTATACACTTAAAATTTTCTTAGGTGTCATTCACCATTAAAATTGTTAACACTGTACTGATATGTACTTTTACAAATTCATAATTTATTTCAGATCAAAGTGATTTCAGATAAAGATGTTCATTTATATTTCCAAAGACTTAGTGTCAGAAGATCTGTCATAAGTGAAAGATAACATTCTATATTGCAGTAATTTAAGTTCCATTTTAAATATAGCAAATCTACAACTACATTCTTTTAAATCAATAAATTTGCATGTTTGTTTGAGACACAGTTTCATATTTAGATGCCAATGAGTGCCTTTGGCTTCTGTGTGGTTGGTAAAACGAGGCAGGCATCCTGTAAGTGCTTAGAGCCACTGATAGGGTTGGATGCAGATACCTAAAGTGGCTGCAGCCAAAGGCAGCCAGTGATTAAAGATGTTAGTTCCTCAGTAGACTTCTCTGAGGGAACAAAGCTTAATTTAATGGAGTTGTACTCTCTGTGGCCCGTGGAAAAACTATGAATGATTTTAACTCCTTGGAGCCAGTGAAAAAAGAGAAGCAAAGAGAGAAAATTTACATACACATTGAGTTGAAGGAACAAAAGTCAGTGTCCAATAACTTCATGCACACAAATATATACATGCATAATATATTCATATATATCCATATATACATGCACACAGAACAACACACACACACACACACACACACACACATATATATATATATATATATATATATATATATATATATATACATAAAATGGCTAGAGCAAAGCTCCAGCCAGCTGGCCCAAGCATTTCACACATACATAATACACACACACACACACACACACACACACACACACACACACACACACACACACACACATATATATATATATATATATCACATTATTGATGGATGGAACAAGTTCCAACACACACATACAAACAAGCTTTACATATATCCATACATATACATACTTAATGGGTGGAAGGAACAATGTTCCAATCCCCACTGATGCATACATACATACATATATATGCACAAGTACAGATAGTTGGTGAATGGAAGGAACAATGTTCCAGCCCTCCACACACATAAACTTTACACATATGAACACATGCACATAGTTTATGGATGGAAAAAACAATGTTCCAACCCTCCATTTTTTTCTTTTATAGCTTATATATTCTAGCAAAATCTTTTAAAGGAGTATAAAATTACAATGTGATTTTGTTTTTAGTTTTCGTCCAATAAATGATTACAAAATAAGTATGTTTCCCAATATCTTTACAAAAATAATATTATGTAGAACAGGTAAAGAAAATAAATTATTTCCCAAAACCCATGTACATGTATAACTATAAAAAGTTTTTTATTTATTAACAAAGCGTAAGCAAGCAAAGTCATTTTCTCAGTCAATTTCTCTTACTGGCAGGCAACAAACTGCGGTTACAAAGAAAGAAGTAATTATTTTATTATATTGCTTCAAAAGTAGTCATGCAAGAATTTTTTTCATCTTTATTAACTTGAGTATTGCTTATTTACATTTCAATTGTTATTCTCCTTCCCGGTTTTTGGGCCATCATCCCCTAGCCCCTCCCCCTCCCTTCTCTATGGGTGTTCCCTCCCCATCCTCCCCCATTACTGCCCTCCCCAACAATCCCATTCACTGGGGTTCAGTCTTGACAGGACCAAAGCTTCCCCTTCCACTGGTGCCCTTACTAGGCTATTCATTGCTACCTGTGGGGTCAGTCCATGTATGGTCTTTAGGTAGTGGCTTAGTCCCTGGAAGCTCTGGTTGCTTGGCATTGTTGTTCATATGGGGGTCTCGAGCCCCTTCAAGCTCTTCTAGACCTTTCTCTGATTCCTTCAACAAGGGTCCTGTTCTCAGTTCAGTGGTTTAATGATGGCATTCGCCTCTGTATTTCACATGTTCTGGCTGTGTCTCTCAGGAGAGATCTATACCCGGTTCCTGTTGGCCTGCGCTTCTTTGCTTCATCCATCTTATGTAGTTTGGTGACTGTATATGTATGGGCAACATGTGGGGCAGGCTCTGAATGGGTGTTCCTTCTGCCTCTGTTCTAAACTTTGCTTCCCTATTCCCTCCCAAGGTGTGGGGAGTGGGTGTGGCGGCAGTCCCAAGATGGCACCCGGGACTGCAGCTAAGTCTCATGACTAGCACCTGATTTCCTCACACACCTAAAACTAGGCACGTCCATTGTGAGAGCTGCGCAGGCACACCGTGACACAAGATCAGGCCATGTGATGTGGACCTATGAACTGAGATTATGCAGTCTGGACTGAGGAGGCAGAGTTGAGGGAGGATGTAAGGGAGTGTGCTTAGGGGCTAGGGAGGAGAGAGAAGAAAAGAAAAGAAAGATTCTTGCTTGCATGCAGAAAGAAAGGTTCCTAAATAAATTGCTTTGAGAAGAACGTCGTGGTGTCGCTCCTTTCTGCAGGACGGAGACAGAAGCGACACCAAGGGTATTCTTGTTCCCTTTTTAAAGAATGAGTGAAGCATTCGCATTCTGGTCATCCGTCTTGAGTTTCATGTGTTCTGTGCATCTAGGGTAATTCAAGCATTTGGGCTAATAGCCACTTATCAATGAGTGCATACCATGTGTTTTTCTGTGATTGGGTTACCTCACTCAGGATGATATTTTCCAGTTCCATCCATTTGCCAATGAATTTCATAAGTCATTGTTTTTGATAGCTGAGTAATATTCCATTGTGTAGATGTACCACATTTTCTGTATCCATTCCTCTGTTGAAGGGCATCTCGGTTCTTTCCAGCTTCTGCCTATTATAAATAAGGCTGCTATGAACATAGTGGAGCACGTGTCTTTGTTCTATGTTGGGGCATCTTTTGGGTATATGCCCAAGAGAGGTATAGCTGGGTCCTCAGGTAGTTCAATGTCCAATTTTCTGAGGAACCTCCAGACTGACTTCCAGAATGGTTGTACCAGTCTGCAATCCCAACAACAATGGAGGAGTGTTCCTCTTTCTCCACATCCTCACCAGCATTTGCTGTCACCTGAGTTTTTGATCTTAGCCATTCTCACTGGTGTGAGGTGAAATCTCAGGGTTGTTTTGATTTGTATTTCCCTTATGACTAAAGATGTTGAACATTTCTTTAGGTGTTTCTCAGCCATTCGGCATTCCTCAGCTGTGAATTCTTTGTTTAATTCTGAACCCCATTTTTTAATAGGGTTATTTGTCTCCCTGCAGTCTAACTTCTTGAGTTCTTTGTATATTTTGGATATAATCCCTCTATCAGTTGTAGGTTTGTAAAGATCTTTTCCCAATCTGTTGGTTGTCGTTTTGTCCTAACAACAGTATCCTTTGCCTTACAGAAGCTTAGTCTTGCAAGAATCTTAAGAGAATCACAAATCTAAACTTTTATGTAAAAATTAGCATATCTATCTTAAATTATTAGAATGCATATGTATTCATCAGAAATTCCTAATAAATCATATCAGGAAGCTGAGGGGGAAATGGGTACAAGAAATCAATCATTACCAGTCCAATCTCAATGAGAGTCATGTCAGTGAGTACTGGCATTGTTCTTTTTCCCTGATGATAAAAGGTCCCTATCTTAACTAATAAGGGTGTGCCTTTCTGAACTTAAAATTGTTACCTAATATTTTCTAGATCAGAGCTAGTAGTAAAAACATTTCTACCTAGCTTCACTAGTGATTTTATTTTTTTCACATGTTTTCTATGGGTAATGGCCATTGCTGGCAATCTACATCTCTAAGTTCTTCTCTAAGGTGGTGATTGAATCATTAATCTGCTCCAGCAACAATGCCTGGAAAAGATCAAGCATTATTATTGTGAATTCCATAGATACTGCCTAGTGAGGGACTGCAAGCCATCTTAAATTTTTCATATAATTCTTAGATTGAGGGATATGTGAGGGCAGCAAACAAAATAGAATTCCATAATATCATGAAGTCCTCAGAACATATGGTCCTTGAGGCTGTTCTACACCAAGGCTCACCCATGTGGCTGTGCTAACCAGTGGGCTACATTCCATGAGTTCTAAAGCCATTTGGTTTTCCTCCTGTATGGCCCTCTGCACTTCACAAATAAGGCATGGAATTCAGTATGTGACCCAGGCTGCTGCAAACTTGTAAGAATATTTTTAACTCAGCCATCCAAGTGTTGGGATTATAGGATTGATCCACTATTCCCAAAGAGAAAATATTAAATTAGGGTTTTAAATTGAGAGTAAATGGGGAGAAGAGAAAAAAATATGTTGGGCCTGTGGTGGTTTGAATGAAAAGAGCCACAATTAGCCCATAGGGGTTGACATTATTGGAGGTGTGGCCTTTTTGAAGAAAATGTGTCACTGGGTGTGAGCTTTCACCTGGCAGTATTTGTATGGTTTGTCCAGTTTGAACTTCTACCAGAAATTCATCAATCCCTTTATTCACTGTAGGCCTAGTATTTACTATTATCTGCATCTTTTAAACAACCATCTTAATAGATATGTATTGACATTTTAGCATTTATGAATTAGTTTTTCCATATGATTTGTGATGCTCAACCATCTTTCTACATGCTCTGTGGCCTTTTATACCTTTTGTTTAAATGCATTTTTCAGATTCCTTGATCTTTATAAATTAAGTCTGTCCATTACTGTTGATGGTAAAAATTTCTTATATATTCAAGACTTGACCCCATAGATTTGCAACTACTTTTATTTATTTTATGGGTCTAATTTTTGCTGTCCTCATAGAATAAGTGTTTCCTTCTCCTGACAAGGAATACTTTGAATATTTATTTAAGTCTAATTTCTGCTCTCTCCTCATGATTCTGCCACTTTTCATAATCAATTCCCATGTATACAGGTATAAATTTATTCTATGAATTATATATTTTAAATTTGTGTTAATGTATTTGACTCATTTTGAGATAACAATTGTCTGAGTCAGGTAAACATGCAACCTAATTCTT
The DNA here is from genome assembly GCF_011064425.1 of Rattus rattus. Lineage (NCBI taxonomy): Eukaryota > Metazoa > Chordata > Mammalia > Rodentia > Muridae > Rattus > Rattus rattus. The sequence goes on from NC_046172.1 coordinate 61,038,746, forward strand.
TTACATGTTCCAGCCCACTTTTGCAACATTTGTCTATTGAACACTTTTAACTTTTGTAATACAAACTGAATGTAGATACAAGTATTTGTGCTTATTTAGTACAATTCACTTTTTGCTCTCTCTCTCTCTCTCTCTCTCTCTCTCTCTCTCTCTCACACACACACACACACACACACACACACACACACAATTTAGGATATTTCAATGGCTTATAATCACAGAATCAATTGTTGCATAATTGTTGTATATGGTTGGTAACATCAAAAAAGAGAAGAAGCAACAAAAATTTCAGCAGAAGGCACAAAATATTAAGAGACCAAAAAAAATCATAAAATAGAAGAATGAAATGACTGAACTGGAAAATCTATTAGACTTCAATATCAGATAAAATCAAGCAAAAGATATGATGACATAACTTGATGAAAAGCCTGTGGATAGAGTTAAATAAGAAGAGCTTTTTTACTAAATAAGAAAATTGGGCACAAGAACCTTAAAGGACATCATCATATAGACTTGTCAGACTATTAATTTTCAACTTGATATGATTTATAAGCATTTGAGAGATATTTCTACATTTTAGATATAGTCCTTTTTATACCTGCTTCAAGTTCCCATTCCCTTGATTTCCACATGTTAATGGACTATATATTCAAAATGTCACTCAGAGTAAACCATTTCTCTTTTAATTCACTTTATTCACAGTATTTTATTAAGGACATAGAAAAAGAAAATTATGCAAAACATTAGTACTGGGAGTGGGATTGCTATTGGGTTGATTTGATTGTGGGGTGCTACTTGGATTCTCAGGCATTAGAACTGGATTGGGGGAGAGCTATGGAAGAGTTTAGAACTTTGAGTTACAAAAGTTCTTGAATGCTGTAAACAGAGTATAATAGGTCATTATGACAGAAAATTAGAAGACAATAATGCTTAAATAAATGAAGACTGTACAGGCCTTGCTTATTATGTTTTGAGATGGAAAGGTATTCTATCAGAAATCTACATATTCACTGCAATCCCCAACAAAATTCCAACTCAATTCTTCATAGAATTAGAAATAGCAATTTGCAAATTTCTTTGGAATAACAAAAAACACAGGATAGCGAAAACTATACACAACAATAAAAGAACTTCAGGGGAAATCACCATCCCTGACCTCAAGCAGTACTACAGAACAATAGTGATAAAAACTGTATGGTATTGGTACAGAGTAGGTAAGTAGATCAAGGAAATAGAATTGAAGACCCAGAAGTGAACCCACACAACTATGGTCATTTGATCTTTGTCAAAGGAGCTAAAAACATCCAATGGAAAAAAAAAAGATAGCATTTTCAACAAATGGTGCTGGTTCAACTAGAGATCAGCATGTAAAAGAATGCAAATGCCAGCCCAGGTTACTGTATCCTGCAAAACTCTCAATTAACATAGATGGAGAAACCAAGATATTCCATGACAAAACTAAATTTATACAATTTCTTTCTACAAATCCACCCCTTCAAAGGATAATAATGGTAAAGCCCAATAGAAGGAGGCAAGCTACACCCTAGGAAAAGCAAGAAACTAATCGTCTTGGCAACAAAACAAAGAGAAGAAAAGCACACAAACATAACCTCACATCCAAATATGAATATACCAGGAAGCAACAATCACTATTCCTTAATATCTCTCAACATCAATGGTCTCAACTCCCCAATAAAAAGACATAGATTAACAAACTGGATATGCAATGAGGACCCTGCATTCTGCTGCCTACAGGAAACACACCTCAGAGACAAAGACAGACACTACCTCAGAGTAAAAGGCTGGAAAACAACTTTCCAAGCAAATGGTCAGAAGAAGCAAGCTGGAGGAGCCATTCTAATATCAAAATAAAATCAATTTTCAACTAAAAGTCATCAAAAAAGATAAGGAAGGACACTTCATATTCATCAAAGGAAAAATTCACCAAGATGAACTCTCAATCCTAAATATCTATGCCCCAAATACAAGGGCACCAACACACGTAAAAGAAACCATACTAAAGCTCAAAACAAACATTGCACCTCATACAATGATAGTAGGAAATTTCAACAACTCACTCTCATCAATGGACAGATCATGGAAACAGAAATTAAACAGAGACATAGACAGACTAAGAGAAGTCATGGACTAAATGGACTTAACAGATATTTATAGAACATTCTATCCTAAAACAAAAGGATATACCTTCTTCTCACCACCTCATGGTACTTTCTCCAAAATTGACCATACAATTGGTCATAAAACAGGCCTCAACAGATACAGAAAGATAGAAATAATGCCATGTGTTGAATCAGGCCACCACAGGCTAAAGCTGGTCTTCAATAACAATATGGGAAGAATGCCCACATATACATGGAAGTTGAACAATGCTCTACGCAATGATAACCTTGTCAAGGAAGAAATAAAGAAAGAAATTAAAGACTTCTTAGAATTCAATGAAAAGAAAGATATGACATACCCAAACCTATGGGACACAATGAAAGTTGTGCTAAGAGGAAAACTCATAGCTCTGAGTACCTGCAGAAAGAAACAGGAGAGAGCATGTGTCAGCAGCTTGAAAGCACAACTAAAAGCTCAAGAACAAAAAGAAGCAAATACACCCAGGAGGAGTAGAAGGCAGGAAATAATCAAACTCAGAGCTGAAATCAAACAAGTAGAAACAAAAAGGACCATAGAAAGAATCGACAGAACCAAAAGTTGGTTCTTTGAGAAAATCAACATGATAGATAAGCCCTTAGCTAGACTAAGCATAGGTCACAGAGAGTGTGTCCAATTTAACAAAATCAGAAATGAAAAGGGAGACATAACAACAGAATCAGAGGAAATTCAAAAAATCAACAGATCCTACTACAAAAGCCTATATTCAACAAAACTTGAAAATCTGCAGGAAATTGACAATTTCCTAAACAGATACCAGGTACCAAAGTTAAATCAGGAACAGATAAACCATTTAAACAACCCCATAACTCCTAATGAAATAGAAGCAGTCATTAAATGTCTCCCAACCAAAATGAGCCCAGTTCCAGACAGGTTCAATGGAGATTTCAGACCTTCATAGAAAACCTCATACCAATACTATCCAAACTATTCCACAAAATTGAAACAGATGGAGCACTACCGAATTCCTTCTATGAAGCCACAATTACTCTTATACCTAAACCACACAAAGACCCAACAAAGAAAGAGAACTTCAGACCAATTTCCCTTATGAATATCGGCACAAAACTACTCAATAAAATTCTGGCAAACAGAATCCAAGAGCACATCAAAACAATCATCCACCATGATCAAGTAGGCTTCATCCCAGGCATGCAGGGATGGTTTAATATACGGAAAACCATCAACGTGATCCATTATATAAACAAACTGAAAGAACAAAACCACATGATCATTTCATTAGATGCTGAGAAAGCATTTGACAAAATTCAACACCCCTTCATGATAAAAGTCCTGGAAAGAATAGGAATTCAAGGCCCATTCCTAAACATAGTAAAAGCCATATACAGCAAACCAGTAGTTAACATTAAACTAAATTTCGAGGAACTTGAAACAATCCCACTAAAATCAGGGACTAGACAAGGCAGCCCACTCTCTCCCTACTTATTCAATATAGTTCGTGAAGTTCTAGCCAGAGGAATCAGACAACAAAAAGGAGATCAAGGGATACAGATGGGAAAAAGAAGAAGTCAAAAATACTATTTGCAGATGATATGATAGTATATTTATGATCCCAAAAGTTCCACAGAGAACTACTAAAGCTGATAAACAACTTCAGCAAAGTGGCTGGGTATAAAATTAACTCAAATAAATCTGTAGCCTTCCTATACACAAAAGAGAAAACAAGCCAAGAAAGAAATTTGGGAAACGACACCCTTCAAAATAGTCCCAAATAATATAAAATACCTCGGTGTGACTTTAACCAAGCAAGTGGAAGATCTATAGGATAAGAACTTCAAGCCTCTGAAGAAAGAAATTGAAGAAGACCTCAGAAGATGGAAAGATCTCCCATGCTCATGGATTGGCAGGATTAATATAGTGAAAATGGCCATTTTACCAAAAGCGATCTACAGATTCAATGCAATCCCCATCAAAATACCAATCCAATTCTTCAAAGAGTTAGACAGAACAAATTACAGATTCATCTGGAATAACAAAAACCCAGGATAGCTAAAAGTATCCTCAACAATAAAAGGACTTCCGGGGGAATCACTATCCCTGAACTCAAGCAGTATTACAGAGCAATTGTGATAAAAACTGCATGGTATTGGTACAGAGACAGACAGATAGACCAATGGAATAGAATCGAAGACCCAGAAATGAACCCATACACCTATGGTCACTTGATATTTGACAAAGGAATTAGCTCTTTTATTCCATCCAGTAGAAAAAAAAATTTGAACTTTCAGAAAATGGTGCTGGTTCAACTGGAGGCCAGCATGTAGAAGAATGCAGATGGATTCATGCTTAACACACTGTACAAAGCTTAAGTCCAAGTGGATCAACGACTTCCACATCAAACCAGATATACTCAATCTAATAGAAGAAAAAGTAGGGAAGCATCTCGAACACATGGGCACTGGAGAAAATTTCCTGAACAGAACACCAATGGCTTATGCTCTAAAATCAAGAATCGACAAATGGGATCTCATAAAACTACAAAGCTTCTGTAAGGCAAAGGACACTGTGGTTAGGACAAAACGACAACCAACAGATTGGGAAAAGATCTTTACAAACCTACAACTGATAGAAGGATTATATCCAAAATATACAAAGAACTCAAGAAGTTAGACTGCAGGGAGACAAATAACCCTATTAAAAAATGGAGTTCAGAGCTAAACAAAGAATTCACAGCTGAGAAATGCCGAATGGCTGAGAAACACCTAAAGAAATGTTCAACATCTTTAGTCATAAGGGAAATACAAATCAAAACAACCCTGAGATTTCACCTCACACCAGTGAGAATGGCTAAGATCAAAAACTCAGGTGACAGCAAATGCTGGTGAGGATGTGGAGAAAGAGGAACACTCCTCCATTGTCGGGTGGGATTGCAGACTGGTACAACCATTCTGGAAATCAGTCTGGAGGTTCCTCAGAAAAATGGACATTGAAATACATGAGGACCCAGCTATACCTCTCTTGGGCTTATACCCAAAAGATGCCCCAACATATAACAAAGACACAGGCTCCACTATTCATAGCAGCCTTATTTATAATAGGCAGAAGCTGGAAATAACCCAGATGCCCTTCAACAGAAGAATGGATAAAGAAAATGTGGTACATCTACACAATGGAATATTACTCAGCTATCAAAAACAATGACTTTATGAAATTCATAGGCAAATGGATGAAACTGGAAAAATATCATCCTGAGTGAGGTAACCCAATCACAGAAAAACACACATGGTATGCACTCACTGATAAGTGGCTATTAGCCCAAATGCTTGAATTACCCCTAGATGCACAGAACACATGAAACTCAAGAAGGATGACCAAAATGTGAATGCTTCACTCCTCATTTAAACGGGGAACAAGAATACCCTTGGGAGCGAATAGGGAAGCAAAGTTTACAACAGAGGCAGAAGGAACACCCATTCAGAGCCTGCTCACATGTGGCCCATACATATATAGCCACCCAATTAGATAAGTTGGATGAAACAAAGAAGTGTAGGCTGACAGGAACCAGATGTAGATCTTTCCTTGAGAGACACAGCCAGAATACAGCAAATACATAGGCAAATGCCAGCAGCAAACCACTGAACCGAGAACGGGATCCCTGTTGAAGGAATTTTAGAAAGGACTTAAAGAGCAATAAGGGGCTCGAGACCCCATATGAACAACAATGTCAACCAACCAGAGCTTCCAGGGACTAAGCCACAACCCAAAGACTATACGTGGACTGACCCTGGGCTCCAACCTCATAGGTAGCACTGAATAGCCTAGTAAGAGCACCAGTGGAAGGGGAAGCCCTTGTTCCTGCCAAGACTGAACCCACAGTGAAAGTGATTGTTGGGGGGGAGCCTGGTAATGGGGGTAGGGTGGGGAGGGGGACACCCATACAGACGGGGTGGGGGAGGATTAGGGGATGTTGGCCTGAAACTGAAAAGGAATAACAATCGAAATGTAAATAAGAAATACTCTAATAAAGATGGAAACACAAACACACACACACACACACACACACACACACACACACACAAGAATGCAAAAATTCCCATTCTTATTGCCCTCTAGAAAGCTTAAGCCCAAGTGGATCAAAGACCTCCACATCAAACCATATACACTCAAACTAATAGATGAAAAAGTCGGGAAGAGCCTCAATCACATGGGCACTGGGTAAAATTTCCTGAACAAAATACCAATGGCTTATGCTCTAAGATCAAGATTAGAGAAATGGGACCTCATAAAATTGCACATTCTGTAAGGCAAAGGATAGTGTCATTAAGACAAAGTGTCAACCAATGGATTGGTTAAAGATCTTTACCAATCTTACATCGGATAGAGGGCTAATATCCAAAGTATACAAAGAACTCTAGAAGTTAGACTCCAGAGACCTAATAACCCTATTAAAATGGTGTATAGAGCTAAACAGAAAATTTTCAGCTGAGGAATATCGAACGTCCAAGAAGTACCTAAAGATATGCTCAACATCCTTAGTCATCAGAGAAATGCAAATCAAAAGAAACCCGAGATTCTACCATTCACACCAGTCAGATGGCTAAGATCAAAAACTCAGGTGACAGAAGATACTGGTGAGGATGTGGAGAAAGGGGAACACTCCTCAGTTTTCGTGGGATTGCAAGCTGGTACAACCACTCTGGAAATCATTTTGGAAATTCCTTAGAAAATTGGACATTGCACTACCTGAGGACCCAGCTATGCCTGTCCTGCTCATATAAACAAAAGATGCTCCAACATACAACAAAGACACATACTCTACTATATTCATAGCAGCCTTATTTATAATAGTCAGAAGCTGGAAAGGACCCAGATGCCCTTCAACAGAGGAATGGATACAGAAATCGTGGTACATCTACAAAATGGAGTACTACTCAGCTTTCAAAAACAATGAGTTCATGAAATTCATTTAGCAAACGGATATAACTAGAAGATGTTATCCTGAATGAGGTAACACAATTACAAAACACACACATGGTATACACTCACAGATAAATGTATATTACCCCAAAACCGTGAATTACCCAAGATACAATCCACAGATGACATGACGCTCTAGAAGAAGGATGACCAAAGTGCAGATGCTTCAGTCCTTCTTAGAAGGGGGATAAAAATATTCATAGGAGGAGATGTGGAAACAAAGTTTGGAGCAGAGACTGAATGAATGACCATTCAGAGACTGCTTCATTTGTGGATCCAGTTCATATATATATAGTCACCAAACCTAGACAATATTGATGAAGCCAAGAAGTACATGCTGACAGGAGCCTGATATAGTTGTCTCATGAGAGGCTCAGCCACAGTGTGACAAATACAGAGGTGAATCCTAGCAGCAAACCATTGAACTAAGAACAGGGTCCCATTGGAGGATAGAGAAAGGTTTGAAGGAGCTGAAGGGCTTGCATCCCATAAGATTAAAAATACCAACCAACCATTGTTCCTAGGACTTAACCATACCCAAAGAGCACCATGGACAACCCATGACTGCAGCTGCATATGTAGCAGAGGATGGCCTTGTTGGGCACCAATGGAAGGAGAAGCCCTTGGTGCTGCCAAGGCTGGATCCCCCACTGTAGAGGAATGTCAGGGTAGGGGGCAGGAAGGGGTGGGTGGTTGGTGAGGGGGAACACCCTTATAGAAGGAGAGAGGAATGAAATAGGGGGATTATGGATGGAAAACTGGGAAAGGGGATAACGTTTGCAAAATAAATTAAAAAAATACAATAAAAAAAGAATCAAAGACCCAGAAAAAAAAATCATATACTTACTGAGACTTGATCTTAAAAATGTAGCCAAAAATATATAATGGAAAAGAGATTTCTTTTCCATTCTTAATTATTTCCATAGCTGTAGAAAATCCTTTTATTATTATTATTATTATTATTATTATTATTATTATTCCTTAGTAATCTTTACTTTTATTTCCTGTTTTCTTTGTTTTTTTGCTCCTTTCTTTCTTAGTTTCATCTTTTCTTTGATTCTTGATTTCTTTGTCTTCTTTTTCCATTGTGTATTTTTTTTTTGTTATATGAAGTCAAGGGGAATAGATGAGAGAAAGAAGAGAAAAGAGCAAAGTATTCATTTATTATACTTTTATGATTATGCTGTAGCTGTCTTCAGACACACCAGAAGAGATCATCAGATCCCAGTACAGATGGTTGTGAGCCACCATGTGGTTGCTGGGGAATTGAATTGAGGACCTCTGCAAGAGCAGATAGCGCTCTAAACCACTGAGCCATATCTCTAGCCCAATTTCTTTGTCTTTTAGTTTCTTTTTCTTTGTGTGTGAGGAACATAAATATCATTTGGTAGGAACAATGTTACAAATTATTTTCCCCATGGAAGAAGCTATGAGTTTGGGATTTATTATCTCATGTTTAAAATCTTTATGTTGTTTTGGTATTTGACTATAGTATGCGATGTAGATCAAATTAGTATCATTGTAGTTGAGACTATATAACTTAATTGTTATTTTAGACGGGCTTGCATCTAAGAGTTTGCTTCAAGTCTTAGAAGAGATTTTGGCATTGAATTTTAAAGAAATGCTGAAAGTTTCTATGGAAACTTGCAAGGGATTTAAAATAATTTTATGTTATGTGAAATGCATGAGACTTTGGGGAGACTGAAAATTAACGTTATGGTTGAATATGTGCCCTTCCAAAAGGCTCCATAACTGATGTTAATAGTGAGAAGTGATTTTACAATGACAGTACAAGTGTTAAATCATTAATGAGTTCCTTGCAGAATGGGCAACAGTATCTGGTTGGAAGTAGTGTGTCACTGGAGCATGTCTATGAAACATATATCTTGGAACTTCTTTCTTTACTTTTCCTACTCTGGCCGATATGAGGTAAATATGTTTGCTTCATCATGTTCTTCTCATCACGATATTTATACATTAGGATAATTCAGAAACAACTGTGCTAAATAACTAAATTAAAACTTCTGAAACCATGGGACAAAATAATTCTTTTAGTTCCTAAATTTCCCCCACTGGTATTTTGTCAAATGATACAATCCCTCACAAACTTTAGTGAAACAGTGACATGGACAGTGCAGCCTTAGGCAACACAGGAACATGGAAATGTGAGGAAGCTTAGGTAGAGATGTAGAGGATGGGTTCATTTCAGGAATGAGCCTATGAAAAAGTATCCCACTGTTGTTTACTATTGTTTAGCTAGCTACCAAAGATTACATTGCAAGTGGGGTTGAACAAACACTACCTTTTATTTGTTCCTTCCTTCCCTGACCTCTAGGGTTTTTTTTTTTTGCCCCAAGCACATTCCTCCTAAGTCTTATTTCATAGCTGCAGGTTTCTGCAGTCCTGTGGCCCACATCTGGGTCAGGGTTTGTACAAAAGAAAGGAACTCCAGATTATCTATACCTCAGCAAAGCAGGACAAATAATCCCTACATAATCACTTCATATTATTTCTGTAGACATTAATTATTTGTATATAAATATAAATATTGTATATAAATATTAATTATTTGTATAATTAATGTTTACAGAGAGTTAAGATTATTTGTTTTCAATCCTTAAGCTACAATATTATATTTTAAAGTGAAATTCAAAATAAGTAAAAATATAACAGAGCCCAAGGAAAACCTATAGTTAATATTGTTGATTTAGTTTTCTAGGATATCCATCCATTTATCTATACATCATACATATATGCATACATACATACATACATACATGCATACATACATAGTCCAGACTGGATTAAGCACACACACATACACACTCAGAGACATACACACAGGCACACACACACACATGGTTTATTTAGATATACACATATACATACAACATCATATATATGTATATATATATACATATATATGATTATTTTAGAGAGATATATTTTACTATGTAAGATGAGGAAACATGTTAACGGAAAGCCAAATGAAGAAATCTGAAAACACTTTGATGGTATGTGCAAGAGTGGATAGAAGGTAAAAAGGTAACTGATCCTGGGTTACTATTTGATCTTGTTTGTTTTTTCTGTCACTTATTTTTCATTTCAACTACTCCATATACTAAGATATAATAATGACACTGTTTTAATGATCAAGTCAAATAGTATTATGACTATTTCCTGAGATAAGAAAACTAAAGGGTAAAAATATAGAAACTTGTAGATCAGAGTGGAATTGATCACATTAATTCACGCTGGATTGATCAAATCTTCCCAACATATTGAAAAACACCTTTAGGCTGAGTAAAGACATGTTCAGATTTGGAAACATAGAAAAATATGATTTCATATTTTATAGAGAATTTTAAGCAAATCTGAATGTGTTGTGTTCAATGAGTCTGGGTATGTAGTGGTATGAAATAAAGAGACAAATATTTGCATGAAGCCCTAAAAGGATTTGTAAACATTAGTGCTAGGTATCCATTCTACCATGGGGATCAGTATGAGAAAATTTTATAAAATATACTGTGTCTGAAAAAATTCAACTCAAGCATAGTTTTTTTTTAAAAAAGCTTTCATGTTTTTGAGGGCATATTGAGGTACATACATGTAAAGAACATTAGTATAGAGGAAAAATTTGTATCAATTCTTTGAATAAAACAGTGTCATCATATCTTAGTATATGGAGTAGTTGAAATGAAAAATAAGTGACAGAAAAAACAAACAAGAAGCCAAGGGTAAAGCTGATGATTAAAATCCTAGGAGTGGTGGCCAAGAGAGTACCATTGTGAATTAAAATCCAGTCTGGATTACACAGTAAAGCATTGATTCAAAATAAAGTAACAATCAACAGACGTCTCTAAAAGACAGAATGATAAAACTATTTTGGTCCTTGGAACCAGAAAAATGTTAAGAACACAAAGGAAAAGGCAGTTTATGATGATACAGTGATTATTAGTCATTTAAAATTCTCTTATTAAATATCAAGAGACAATTGCTATATTATTAAGTAATTGTACGTAACCATACATGAAATAAAAGAATATTACCATTGTAATTGTAGAAACTCATTTTATTAATATGAACATTTAATAATGTGATATTGACACTGAAACATATTAAAGGAACAACTATAGTTTAATTTTATATAATTTGAAGGAAAAAGTGGCAAAGTATATATGTATTTAATTTATATATGCTCATAACTTTAAGTTTTTCATCATTAGCTAATCTAGTTGGTGAAAATGTACAGTGCAATAAAATTAGTATAATACAGAAAAATTCATTCTTCCACTTTTGCCTCCAATATTTCCTGATTTGACATTGTCATAACATGAGCATCATCCATAATTAGTGTGAATACTCATTATCCATTTTTAATAATGCAATATGCATATATTATTATTCCTGACATAATAATTAGAAGCTGCAGCATCATTGTGCATATGTAAACTTCATAAAAATTATTTCCAATATTCTTAGTAGTTGAATTATTATAGTGCATATTAAATGATATACCTTCCTTTGAAAGTCAATTGTAAAATAGGTAAGACTAGAAAACTGTTTTGTGGTACAAAAATCTTTAAGTGACTTTGCAGTGTATTTCTGTCTCAATATGTAAAAATTAATAATGTCTATATACACCAATAATCAACATGTTGATAAATAAATTTTGAAAAGGATCCTATTCATAATAGCTTTGAAAAAATTCATACCAGGAATAAACCTAAGAAATGAGATAAAAGAGTTCTATAAGAAAAACTTTAAACATTGAAAAATTTGGAAATTTTAGACGTTATGAAGTCCTTGAATGTTCCTTAAACAGCACAACTAATAATGTGAACATGACTTTACTACAAAAGACAATTTACAGATTCAATGAAATCTCATAAAATTTCAAAAATATTCTTCATAGGCTTAAAAATATCCCTAACATATGAAATCACAAAATGGATTGTCCAAAATAGAATTTCAAAATGGAATGTATAAGTCCTGTGATATAGTTCCTGACATCAAACTATACTGCAGAGCCACAGTGACAAACTGGCATGTGGACTAAAAGAACATAATAGAAAATCTAGAAATAAGCCCACATAGCCATTGATACCTATCTTTGACAAAAAAAGTGCATTGTAACTAAGATAGCCTATTCAGCAAATGATACTTTAAAAACTGATACCAATACACAGAAGAATTAAATCAGATCCACACCCATCATTTTTCACAATGATCAAATTACAACTGAATTATAGATCTTCTCTTAAACATGAAACACTGAAATTGCAAAAAAGAAACATAGGTGTGATGATTCAGAATAGATGAATGAAATATGAGAATAGAAGAGCAATAGCACAATAAATGGCATTCATATTTTTCAAAAGAGCTTCTCCACAGGACAGATGGTCGACAGTTTGAATGGATGACATATAGAACACAGAAGAAAGGGGTTGGGGATTTAGCTCAGTGGTAGAGCGCTTGCCTAGGAAGTGCAAGGCCCTGGGTTCGGTCCCCAGCTCCGAAAAAAAGAACCAAAAAAAAAGAAAAAAAAAGAAAAAGAAAAAGAAAAAGAAGAAAATATGTGCCAGCTATAGTTGAGATAAGGAGTTAATACAAGCATTTTGAAAGAATTGATAAAACTGAACAACACAAAACGCAAACTGCCAAGACCTGAACAGGACAATGACATAAACAGAGAGCTCTCAAAGACAGAAATGTAAATGGCAATAAATATGTTTAAGATTGTTCAATATCAATCACTAGCTATTAAAGAAATGTGAATTTGAAATGGAAGATGGGGCACTGGAGCTACAGGTTCCCTGTGCCCCAGACACTGCCAGAACCTGAAGGGACCTGAACAACAGTTCTCTGAACCCAAATCCCATGGGAGAGAGAGCTAAACCTTCAGAGAGGCAGGCACACCTGTGAAGCCGGAAGAGACTACACTCTACCCACATTTCTGACTTGAGAGGAAAACACCCAATGCCATCTGGGACCCCGGTGCACGGGGGCTCCCGGAAAAGGCAGCGCAGGCCCTCCTGATTGCCGCCCTCACGGAGAGCTCAAAAGCAACCACACCATGAGCAAACTTGAGCCACAGGACCACAAAGTAAGACCAACTTTTCTGCTCCAAGCGACCTGACTGGTTGTCTAAGGACACACAGAGGCAATTTCCTCTGGGACCCAGGAGGAGTGGAAGGCAGGAAATAATCAAACTCAGAGCTGAAATCAACCAAGTAGAAACAAAAAGGACCATAGTAAAAATCAACAGAACCAAAAGTTGGTTCTTTGAGAAAATCAAAAGATAGATAAACCCTTAGCCAGATTAATGAGAGGACACAGAGAGTGTGTCCAAATTAACAACATCAGAAATGAAAAGGGAGACATAACAACAGAATCAGAGGAAATTCAAAAAAAATCATCAGATCTTACTACAAAAGCCTATATTCAACAAAACTTGAAAATCTGCAGGAAATGGACAACTTCCTAGACAGATACCAGGTACCAAAGTTAAATCAGGAACAGATAAACCATTTAAACAACCCCATAACTCCTAATGAAATAGAAGCAGTCATTAAAGGTCTCCCAACCAAAAAGAACCCAGGTCCAGACGGGTTTAGTGCAGACCTTCCTAGAAGACCTCATGCCAATACTATCCAAACTATTCCACAAAATTGAAACAGATGGAGCACTACAGAATTCCTTCTATGAAGCCACAATTACTCCTATACCTAAACCGCACAAAGATCCAACAAAGAAAGAGAACTTCAGACCAATTTCCCTTATGAATATCGACGCAAAAATACTCAATAAAATTCTGGCAAACCGAATCCAAGAGCACATCAAAACAATCATCCACCATGATCAAGTAGGCTTCATCCCAGGCATGCAGGGATGGTTTAATATACGGAAAGCCATCAACGTGATCCATTATATAAACAAACTGAAAGAACAAAACCACATGATCATTAAATTAGATGATGAGAAAGCATTTGACAAAATTCAATGGCTGAGAAACACCTAAAGAAATGTTCAACATCTTTAGTCATAAGGGAAATGCAAATCAAAACAACCCTGAAATTTCACCTCACACCAGTGAGAATGGCTAAGATCAAAAACTCAAGTGACAGCAGATGCTGGCGAGGATGCGGAGAAAGAGGAACACTCCTCCATTGTTGGTGGGATTGCAGACTGGTACAACATTCTGGAAATCAGTCTGGAGGTTCCTCAGAAAATTGGACATTGAACTGCTTGAGGATCCAGCTATACCTCTCTTGGGCTTATACCCAAAAGATGCCCCAACATATAAAAAAGACATGTGCTCCACTATGTTCATCGCAGCCTTATTTATAATAGGCAGAAGCTGGAAAGAACCCAGATGCCCTTCAACAGAGGAATGGATACAGAAAATGTGGTACATCTACACAATGGAATATTACTCAGCTATCAAAAACAATGACTTTATGAAATTCATAGGCAAATGGTCGGAACTGGAAAGTATCATCCCTGAGGAGGTAAACCCAATCACAGAAAAACACACATGGTATGCACTCATTGATAAGTGGCTATTAGCCCAAATGGGAATTACCCCAGATGCCTAGAACAAATGAAACTCAAGGCGGATGATCAAAATGGAATGCTTACTCCTTCTTTAAAAGGAACAAGAATACCTTTGGCAGGAAATAGAGAGGCAAAGATTAAAACAGACACAGAAGGAACACCCATTCAGAACTGCCCACATGTGGCCCATGCACATACAGCCATCCAATTAGACAAGATGGATGAAGCAAAAAGAAGTGCAGCCCGATAGGAGCGGATGGATCTCTCTCTGAGAGACACAGCCAGAATACAGCAAACACAGAGGCGTAGCCAGCAGCAAACACTGAATTGAGAATAGGACCCCGCTGAAGGAATCAGAGAAAGAACTGGTTATTTGAAGGGGCTCGAGACCTCATATATGTACAACAATGCCAAGCAACAGAGCTTCCAGTGACTAAGCCAGTACCTAAAGACTATACATGGACTGACCCTGGGCTCTGACCTCATAGGTAGCAATGAATATCCTATTAAGAGCACCAGTGGAAGGGGAAGCCCTGGGTCCTGCTAAGACTGAACCCCCAGTGAACTAGATTGTTGGGGGGAGGGCGGCAAGGGGGAGGATGGGGAGGGGAACACCCATAAAGAAGGGGAGGGGGAGGGTTAGGGGGATGTTTGCCCGGAAACCGGGAAAGGGAATAACACTCAAAATGTATATAAGAAATACTCAAGTTAATAAAAAAAAAAAAAAGGGGGGGGAAAGAATACCCTTGGCAGGGGAATAGGGAGGCAAAGATTAAAATAGAGGCAGAAGGAACACCCATTTGGAGCCTGCCCCACATGTGGCCCACACATATATTGTCACCCAATTAGACAAGATGGATGAAGGAAAGAAGTACAGGCCGACCGGAACCGGATGTAGATCTCTCCTGAGAGACACAGTCAGAATACAACAAATACATAGGTGAATGCCAGCAGCAAACCACTGAACTGAGAATGGGACCCCTGTTGAAGGAATCTTAGAAAGGACTGGAAGAGCTTGAAGGGGCTTGAGACCCCATATGAACAACAATGCCAACCAACCAGAGCTTCCAGGGACAAAGCCACTACCCAAAGACTATACATGGACTGACCCTGGGCTCCAACCTCATAGGTAGCAATGAATAGCCTAGTAAGAGCACCAATGGAAGGGGAAGCCCTTGGTCTTGCTAAGCCTGAACCCCCAGTGAACATGATTGTTGGAGGGAGGGCAGTAATGGGGGGAGCATGGGGAGGGGAACACCCATATAGAAGGGGAGGGGGAGGGGTTAGGGGGATGTTGGCCCAGAAACCGGGAAAGGGAATAACAATCAAAATGTAAATAAGAAATAATCAAGTTAATAAAGAAAAAAAGAAAAAAAACTAAAAAAAAATAGAAATGTGAATTCAAACTTTGATATTCTATTCCAACTCAGACAGTATGACTACCTAACCTGTAGAAAACAATTGATAATGAATGTGAATGCTGGTGTGGATGTGGGAACCCTTATTTACTGTCTATGAGAGTGAAAAGCCATATAGCTACCATAGAGATTAGTATGGAAGCTTATCAAAAAGCAAAATTAGAACAACCATATAACAGAGTAGTATTACTCCTGTGCATATACTCAGAGTACTGTCCACCAGAATATACAGATGCTTGCATATAGGTATTTATCTCTGTTCTTTCTACAATAACAATGGAATGGAGAAATTTTACAAAAGTGGAGTGGATAGCTAGAATGTGGTATGTATGCACAATGGAATTTTACTGATGTAAAAGAAAAAGAAATGAAAAATGTAAAAGAAAATATGGATTTTGGAATCGTTAAAGTGAAAGACAGAAACATGCTATATTTTCTCCCTCATATTTGGATTCTAACAGCTAATTGTCAAAAATCTGAATCGAGGTGGGAGTATAAGTAGGCAAAGAACTGGAAAGTAAAAATGGACCCATGGGATGGATAATAACCACTGAGCCTTGGTGGGTGAGAATATGGAAGACAATAGAACATCAGACTTTAAAGTTAAAGGTATAATATCGACTGTAAACAGATAGTGTAGGAAAAAGGAAGGTGTGAGCATGGGAGGAGTAGGGAAGAGTTAAGCAAAATGAAGTAGATTTATAAGTTTCATTAGGAAACATGCCACTCTGCAATGTTAATTTCATTTCTCTTGAATAAATTGTCTTTATTGGTTATTTTATTTATTTACATTTTCAGGTATTCTCCTTCCCCTTGCAAACACCCATCATCCATCCTCCCTTGCCTCTAAGAGGGTGCCCCACCCCCTAACCCCCACCCACTACCTCCTTACACCTCTAGCATCCCCCTTTCCTAAGTTATCAAGCCTCAACAGGACCAAGGGCTTCCCTTCCCAATGATATCAGATAAGGCCATCCATCGCTACATATGCAGCTTAAGCCATCGGGTCCCCTCCTGGCATGTGTACTTTTGCCAGGTTTAGTCACTGGAGCCTGGGGTGGTCCCATAGTTAGTATTGTTCATCCTATAGGGTTTTAATCCCCTTAGCTCTCAGTCCTTCAAATTTTATGATCCCATAGGAAGAATATTAGTTCATGATAAAGGACTTCTACTTCTGGGGGATGTATGGAATGTATGATGTAGGGGTCTGATGATTGGCTCTATCTGCACCTATATTGATCAGGTCCTAGAGGAACCTCTCAGGAGACAGTTATACCAGGCTCCTGTCAGCAAGGGCTTCTTGGCATCAGCAATAGTGTCTGGGTTTTGTGTCTGCATATGGGATTGATCCCTAGGTGGAGCAGTCTCTGCATGGCCTTCCCATCAGTCGCTGTTAAATTGTATATCCCTGCATTTCCTTCAGGCAGGAGAAGTTCTTGATTAACATTTTTGAGATGAGCGGGTGGGCCCATGCCTAAAATAGGCTTCACGCCTATCCACTGGATATGGTCTGTATAGGTACTACCTCCCTTATGTTGGGTATTTTCTTCTAATGTCCTCCCTGTTGGGTCTTGGGAACCTCTTGCTTCCCTGGCATCTGGGACTTTCTAGTGGCTAATTCCAGCTCTTCATCCCCAACTACTACATATTTTTATTCAAATTCTTGACCCTCTGTACTTCTCACTTGTCCCTTCCAATACCTTATCTCCCCCCCCTTTTCCTCCTCCTCTTTTTCTCCCAGATTCCTCCTCTTACCTCCTATTATTAATTTTGTTTCCCCTTGAAGAATGACTGGGTCATCCACACTTGGGTCTTCCTTCCTGTTGAGCTCTGTATAATCTGTGAGTTGTAACATGGGTATTCCTAGCTTTTTGCCTAATTTCCACTTATGAGTTAGTGCATACCATGTGTGTTTTATTCTGACTTGGTTACCTCATTCAGGATGATATTTTCTATTTGATCCATTTATCTGAGAATTTCATGAAGTCATTATCTTTAGTAGCTGAGAAGTACCCCATTGTTTAAATATGCCATATGCACTGTATAATACAAGATTAGCTGCCATCATTCTTTCCTTTGGTGGCACTAGAAACAGCTACTAGTGATTACTCTGCAAAAATTAACTAATACTTAACAGCTCTTTTTAGCTATTAAGGTAGAAACTGCATAAAAACATTTGGTTGGAATTCTTTAACTAAAATAAAGAAGGATTAATCATTCAGACAGAATAAGGGGGCAAGGATGTATAAGATATATTATAGAAGTATGCGATTGAATATGTATAGGAAGAATATTAGTTCATGATGAAGGACTTCTACTTCTGGGTGACGGAATGTATGATGTGTTGCCAACAGGTAGGAATATGTGGTTAGTTAAATTCTATCATTTGTTAAGTATGAGATTCTTTTGGTTTTCTGAGAAAATCGGATTGAATTGGTTATCACATGTTTTTTTCTGAATATACAACTTGAAAATTGAATTTTAAGACTTTAGTTCTTTATATCTTTGTCTTCTGGAAATTGTTATTTTATAATTTGATTAAAATTTATAAGATTAAAATTTATTTTTCATATTTTTATTTGTAAAATGCAGATTCTTTTGTATTCTTTGTGATTTTTCTTTCTAGAGATAGGAAAGGCAGAACACTCCAATTTTCTGTGATGAAGCGACATGTGGAAAGTCATAATGAGCATTTTAAGTTAATATTTCGGGAACTGACCACTGCCACAGTTCCCTCTACCCACAGCCGGTGGGGAGAGAGCCAAACTATAAGAAGTGTGGACAATCCTGAGAGTATAGGGGAGACCACCACTTTTTTCACATTCCTGGTCCAAGAGGAACCTGCTGGAAGCCCTCTGGAAACAGGAATTTAGGAGCAGTCTCAAACAAGATCCTTCCAGTTTCCACCTGTGCCCAGAGCTGACCCTGTGACATAGCTCTCTCTACCAAGATCCAGCTGGGAGAGAGCCCTTCTCTAAGAGCGCCTACATACAGGCTTATAGGAGAGTCCAGTCACTGCCAGAGACAGTGGGACCAGTTAACACCAGAGATAAGCAGATGGCAAGAGACAAGGGCAAGAATCTAAGCAGCAGAAACCAAGGTCATTGGCATAAACAGAACCCAGTGCCCCTACCACAGCAAGCCGTGGATACCCCAACACACCAGAAAAGAAAGATATGGATATAAAATCACAACTCTTGATGATACTAGAGGTCTTTAAGAATTTCATAAATAACTCCCTTAAAGAAATACAGGACAACACAAGTAAACAGAAGTCCTTAAAAAGAAAACACAAAATTCCTTTAAAGAACTACAGGAGAACACAACCAAACAGGTGAAGGAATTGAACAAAACCATTCAGGATCCAAAAATGGAAATAGAAAAATTAAATAAATCATAAAGGGAGACAATCCTGGAGATAGAAAACCTAGGAAAGAGATCAGGAATCATAGACACAAGCATTACTCATAGAATATAAAAGATAGATGAGAGAATCTCAGGGGCAGAAGATACCATAGAAAACATTGACAAAACCATGAAAGGAAACGTAAAAAGCATAAAGTTCCTAACCCAAAACATCCAGGAAATCCAGGACACAACTAGAATATCTAACCAAAGGATAATAGGTATAGAAGAGAGCGAAGTGTAGAGAGCTGCGAGGTCCCGGGCCCTGGGGAAGGCGCCGGTTTCCGCCTTCCCCTTGTTAAGAAAAACAAGTCCGGTTTCTGCCATCTGCTCATTGAGAAAAACAAGTCTGAGAAAACAAGTCCTTGAGAAAAAAAGTCCTTATTTGGCTGTTCCCGTTGGCCTGGTGCTTGGCCTGGTCCGGTTTACATTGGCTAAGTAGCTATTTGCTGTGGTGCAGGATTTCCGGGTCAGAAGATTGTATCAGGGTTCTGAGTCAAAACTTCGCTGGTCGTGTCTTCCTTGCCGACGAGGTGGGGCAATTTACATGGCTAAATTTCAAAATTAAAGGGCCAATAAATATCTTCAACAAAACCATAGAAGAAAACTTCCCTAATCTAAAGAAAGAGATGCCAATAAACATACAGGAAGCCTACAAAACTCCAAATAGATTGGACCAGAAATGAAATTCCTCCTATCACAAAATAGCCAAATCACCAAATGCCCAAAACAAAGGAATATTAAAAGCAGTAAGGGAAAGAAGTCAAGTAACATGTAAATGCAGACCTATTAGAATTAAACCAGACTTCTCACCAGAGACAATGAAAGCCAGAAGATCATGGGCAAATATCCTTACAAAGAATAAGAAAACACAAATGCCAGCCCAGGCCACTATATCCAGCAAACCTATCAGTTAATGTAGATAGAGAAACCAAGATATTCCATGACAAAACCAAATTTGCCCAGTATCTTCCCATAAACCGAGGCCTACAAAGTATAAAAGATGGAAAACTCCAACACAAGAAGGGAAACTACACCCAAGAAAAAACAAGAGAGTAATATAATTTCAACTAATCCAAAAGAAGATAGCCACACAAACACAATTCTACCTTTAACTACAAAAATGACAGGAAACGAAAATCACTGGTCACTATTATCTCTGAACATCAGTGGAATGAATTCCCCAATAAAAAGACATAGAGTAACAGAATGGATACCTAAAGAGGGCACAGCATTTTACTGCATACAGAAAACACATCTCAGTGAAAAAAGACAGACATTAGCTCAGAGTAAAAGGCTGATAAACAATCTTCCAAGCAAATGGTATCAAGAAACAAGCTGGAGTAGCCATTTTAATATCAAACAAAATAAAATTTCAACAATAAGTTATCGAAAAAGATAAGGAAGAACACTTCATATTCATTAAAAGTGTAGGTCCACCAAGATAAACTCTCAATCCTAAATAAATATGCTCCAAATACAAGGGCACCTACATTCAAAAAGAAAGCTTACTAAAGCTCAAAGCACATATTGCACTTCAAACATAATAGTAGGAGACTTCAAAACCCCACTTTCATCATTGAAACAGAAATTAGATCAGGATGAAGATAAACCATCCTAACAGTTCCATAATTCCTGAAATGAAGCGGGTAGTAAAAATTTCTCAACAAACAAAAGTCAGGATCAGGAGAGTATGTGCAAATTCTATCAGACCTTCATAGAGAACCTAATAATATGCAAGTCAAACTATTCCACAAAATAATGAAAACAACAAGAAGGGCACTATCAATTCCTTCTATAGAAGCCACAATTATACTTGCTCCTAACCACACAAAGACTCATGAAAGAGGCTCCAGACCAATTCCATGAATATCAGTAAAAATACTCAATAAGAATTCTCAAAAACCAATCTAAGAACACATCAAAATGATCATCCATCATGATCAAATAGGCTTCACCCAAGGGATGCAGGGTTGGTTCAACACATGGAAATCTGTCAACCTAATCCATTATATAAACACATTCAAAGGAAAAAAAGTACATGAACATCTCATTAGATGCTGAGAAAGCTTTTATGAAATTTCACACCCCTTTATGATAAAGGTCTTGGAAAGATCAGGAATTCAAGGCCCATAACTAAACATATTTAAAGTAATATACAGCAAACTAATAGCCAACATCAAACTGAATGAAGAGAAACTTGAATCAATCCCATTAAAATCAGAGACTAGAAAAGGCTACCTACTCTCTCCCTAATTATTCAATATACTACTCAAAGTCCTAGCCAGAGAAAATGGACAACAAACGAGGTCAACAGGACACAAATTAGAAAGGAATAAATCAAAATATCACTATTTGAAGATATGATACTTTACTTACATGACCCCAAAAGTCCAACCAGAGAACTCTCAAACCTTATAAACAACTTTCAAAAAGTGGCTGGATATAAAATTAACTCAAACAAATCAGTAGCCTTCCTCTACTCAAAGGAAAAACAGGCTGAGAAAGAAATTAGGGAAACAACAACCTTCACAATAGCCCCAAATAATATAAAGTACTTCTGTGTGAGAGCAACCAAGCAAGTGAAATATCTGTATAGCAAGAATTTCAAGTCTCTGAAGAAAGTGAAGATCTCAAAAGATGGAAAGAGCTCCCATAGTCACGGACTGGCAGGATTAATATTGTTAAAATGGCCATCTTGACAGAAGCAATCTACAGATTCAATGCAATCCCCATAAAAATTCCAAATCAATTATTCATAGAGTTAGAAAAGCAATTTTCAATTTCCTTTGAAATGATGAAAAAAAAGGATACCCAAAATTATCCTCAACAATAAAAGAACTTCTAGTGGTAGCACCATCCCTGACTTCAAGCTATATTACAGAGGTACAGTGATAAAAACTATGTTATTTGTACCAAGACATGCAGGTAGATCAATGGAATAGAATTGAAGACCCAGAAATGATCTCACACACCTATGGTCACTTGATCTCGGACAAAGGAGCTAAAACCATTCAGTGGAAAAAAAGATAGCATTTTCAACAAATCTGCTGGTTCACCTGGTGATCAGCATGTAACAGTATGCAAATCGTTCCATTCTTCTCACCCTGTACAAAGCTCAAGTCCAAGTGGATCAAGGACGCTCTCACATCAAATCGAGATGCACTCAAAGCTAGCAGAAGAAAATATGGGGAAGAGCCTCAAACACACACACATAGGCACTGAAATTTTCACTGACAAACAAAAACAGCAATGGCTTATGTTATAAAATCAAGAAATGACTAACGGACTACCTAAAGGCTGCAAAAGCTTCTGTAAGACAAAGGACACTGTCGACTAGGACACGCCTCTCAACAGATTGGGAAAAGATCTTTAACAATCCTACATCCAGATAGAGGCATAATATCCAAAATATAAAAAGAACTCAAAAAGTTAGACCGCACAGAATCAAATAACCCTATTAAAAAATGGAGACCAGAGCCAAACAAAAGACTTCTCAGGTAAAGAATATTAAATGGCTGAGAAAAACCTAAAGAAATGGTCAACATCCTTAGTCATCAGGGAAATGTAAATCAAAACATCCCTGAGATTTCACCTCACACCAGTCAGAGTGGCTAATATTAAGAACTCAGATGACAACAGATGCTGGCAAGGATGTGGAGAAAGAGGAACACTCCTCCATTGTTGATGGGATTGCAGACTGCTACAACCATTCTGGAAATCAGTCTGGAGGTTCCTCAGAAAATTGGACATTGAACTACCTGAGGACCCAGCTATACCTCTCCTGGGCATATAACCAAATGATGCTCCAACATACAACACAGACACATGCTCCACTATGTTCATAGCAGCCTTATTTATAATAGCCAAAAGCTGGAAAGATCACAAATGCCCTTCTGTACAGAGGAATGGATTCATGTGATACATCTACACAATGGAATGCTACTCAGCTATCAATAACTGTTGACTTCATGAACATTCGTAGGTGTATGGATGCAACCAGAAAATATCCTGGGTGAGGTAACCCAATCACAGAAAAACATATATGGTACGACTCACTGATAAATGGATATTAGCCCAAAAGCTTGGATTACCCAAAATACATTCCACAGACCACATGAAGCTCAAGGATAACCCCAGTGCAGATGCTTCATTCCTTTTTAGAAGGGGGAACAAAATATTTATAGAAGGGGATATGAAGACCAAATTGGAAGCAAAAACGGAAGGAAAGGACATCCAGCCCTATCTTGGGATCCAACCCATATACATACAGTCACCAAACTCAGAAACTATTGCTTATGTCAAGAAGTGCTGCTGACAGGAACCTGATATAACTGTCTCCTGAGAGGCTCTGTCAGATCATGACAAATACAGAGGAAATGTTAGCAGCACACCATTGAACTGAGAATGGGGTCCCTATTGGAGGAGTTAGAGGAAGGTTTGAAGGAGCTAAAGGGGTTTACGACCCCATAAGAACAGCAATACCACCCAACCATAGCTCCCAATGACTAAACCACCATCCAAAGAGTACAAATAGATAGACCCATGACTTCAGCTGCATATGCTTGCAGAGAATGGCCTTCATGGGCACCCGTGTGAAAATCCCTTGTTCATGTCAGGCTCGACTCAGAGGTGTAAAAGGAATATCAGGCATGAGGCAGGAAGAGTTGGATGGATGGCCGAGGAACACTCCAGCAGAAAAAAGCAGGAGGATGTTTCTGATGTGGGATTCAGGCGAAACCAGGAAGGGATAACATTTTCAAATGTAAATAATAAAATATCAATAAAAATAATTAATATTTCCACTGCTTAAATCAAGGTATACTTTTTATAATATAATATAGTTTTACGATATATCCTTCTCTCCCTCCACTTTCATAAACCCCTACCTCATTTAAATCCATTGGTTTTAAATTATTATTAAATATACACATAATATCGAAAAAAATATTTCAAAAGAAATATATACAAATCTTTCTCCATCTCTATCATTGAAAACAAATCAAAATAACTATAATAATGCTAACAGATTCAAATAAATATTAAAGATTATTTTAATGCAAAATACAAGATATTTAAATGTACCAGTAAAATTAGTCTATATTATGTGTTACTGTGGTAAGAATCTAATAAATATGATATTCATATAGGCTGAGGAGCTTTATCATAATTTTAATTCTTCCTTTAATAA
This sequence comes from Rattus rattus, assembly GCF_011064425.1. Lineage (NCBI taxonomy): Eukaryota > Metazoa > Chordata > Mammalia > Rodentia > Muridae > Rattus > Rattus rattus. Next base: position 61,063,433 of record NC_046172.1, read on the forward strand.
ATAATTCTTGTTCCTGCATATTTATATTTTAAATTACCAAGATGCCTGTCATGGATAAAGTATTAATTGATATGCTTATGTAAAGAGTCATAATCCATAAAAATAACCCAGCCAAAGGCATCTGAAAATATCATCTCAAAGAAAATGTATATGTGAAGGTTTGACACACTGAGTTAATTTTCCAGGTATTTATAGTTTTCTCAATATGAAATACAGTATAAATAAAGTGATATTTCCTCTAGATCAATTCTTCTAGTTCTTTGTGATGTGACTAGTAAAGTGGCGACATGTTGTGCCTTCTTCAAACTTTCTATATAATGGGGTTAATAATAATACTTAATGGAAGTAAGTATAAAGTAATTGGAATAGAATTGACATATCTTATTTCTATGTCTCTGTTTTCTCCTTAGTTCTTATCATATGGTATTGTCTAATATGGATGAAAGAATACAGGGACTTTTAATTGTATAATATTTGAGTATATGCACAGAAAATGGTATGTTGCAGGTATAGTATGTCATTTAATTTTAATACAGGAAAACAGTTATGAGGCATCTAGCGTATTGGATACACTTGACTAAGGACGCAATTTAAGCATCCTGTCTTCTCACACAATAAACAACTAGCAAATATAAATTGTACAGAACATACATACCTTATTTATTGTTTGTTTGGAAATTTAGTCCAATTTTGTTGTATCTTGCTGCCCAAATTTCGTCTTTTTCAATATGACAATACCATAACCTATTTAAGAATTATTACTTCACAGAAAATACTTGGTCTTCACATTTTTTATTTACTTTTATTTGTTGTGCTCTCAGAATAACTTTCTCTCAGTCTTCATTTCAACACAGTTGACTTAAATTTCACTATTTTGGTAAGTTATGAAAAATGACTCTCAAATCTCTGGGTTTTATATGCGATCTAGCTTTAAATACTTTCATCATTAGTCAAACAATATATATCCTTTTTCTTATTAGCTAGTTAGAATCAATATAGAGACTTAGGAATTACCAACTGGACAATGTAAAAACACCACAGTTTACCAGTTACTCATGTATTTGTCACTTTTTTCCATAGAAAGTCTGCTTAGGTATAGTTTTCCCTACCTACATGGGTAAGAAAATCATTCGAAAACTGATAATTTGTACAGCTGTTAGAGAACAAATATTCCAGATTCTGTGGTTCAATACTTGATCAACTGATAAGAATAATTATATTTGGAGAAAATTTAATAAATGATTTTTTGAATCATTGCAGTTTTATAAGTTTTCCTAGAGAAAATGTTTCTTCTCTCTCTGATTAACTAGTCTCATATACAATGTAAAAAATGTTCCTAAAATAGCAAACCAGGAAATAGTAATATTTCTCTTGTTTATGGACTGGATACAGTTTTCTTATTATTTATGTGTATGACTGTTTTACTTATATATCTTTAGATATATATATATATATATATATATATCCATAGATATATAAGTGCCAGATCTGCTGAGTTGAAGGTACAGTATTGTGTGCCACTGTTTAAGTACAGGTTTTACTTACTTTCTTTTTTTTTTCAGGGCTGGGATAAAACCCAGGGCCTTCTAACGCTTGCTAAACAAGCGGCTACCTACAGGCTAAATCCCAACCCCAGTAGGTTTCAAACCTGGTCTGTTGAACAACAGTCAGTGCTTGCAGTTTTCTAAGACACACCATTAGATGTCATATTTTAAGTCTGAAGAAGTACAAAATAAGAAGAATTTATATGAAGAATTCTTGCTCAGAAACATTATTCATAAAAGTTCATCATGAAGTTGTATGTATATACACAGCAAATAAAGATATAAAATCAACTGTTTGCAAATCTGACATCTTACTCATAAGTATACTCATTAACAGTAACCTTTATTTTATTATCTCAGTTGGCTAAATGTCTTTTGGATGTCTTAAATGTATATTTCTCTATATTTAGATGTGGCTCACCCTAATAAGTTTGAAAATAATTCATTTCTCCTTATATCATGAATAATGTAAAAATATGCCTTTTTCTTATTAGCTAGTTAGAATCAATATAGAAACTTAGAATTACCAACTGAGGATATTAATAAATAGTGTTAATTTTATTTTATCTTTGGACTGTGAGGATTTTTATTTTATCTTCATTTCAGAAATATCAGTATTCAAACACGGTAAAATCAAATATAGTAGGAAATAGACAGACAATTTTTTGTATGGTACATTTGCTGAAATCAGTTTAGCAAATCACTTTTTCAATACTGAGTTCTTATAGTTCTGTCTGCAATATATATGTCTCATCATAGACTCAATAAATATTCTATTTCTGTCTTTTCTCACAATTTCTCTGTATCTCTCTGTGTCTCTGTCTCTCCCTCCTTACCTCCTGCTCTCTCTTTTGCTCTGCCTGTGCATCCATGTACACTATAGACAGATGTGACATCACTGAAATTTTGCTTAACTCAGAAACATACATGATTAGTAGAACTTCAAAGCACTTATAGAAACAGGCAGAATCTAACCCACATTGAATCTAAGAAAAATCAGCGCACAGAGGAAAATATTAATGGTTGTCTACATGCTGAATCTCTGGAGTCTGGAAGACATATCCATCAAAAGCAGTGAATAAACATAAATCGATGTTATGGGTGAAGTAAATGGCTTCCAGCAAACGTGAAGGGATAACAAGTTATTTGGCACACAAAGCATTTCAAATCACAGCCTTACTCTGTCCAGAGCATCTACACATAAATTCTTGACAGAAATTAACATTTTGCAGAAATCTTTGTTGCATAAAATTTTTCACCCTCATAATTATTTTAATTGCTGCTTCAGAATGTTCTACATAAACATTCAAAAGATGCAAAATCACAAAAGTCTGATCAGCTATCAATATGGGGCTACTCAATCTAGAATTGACTTCCAAATACTAACTGATTTGGTATTTAAAGTGCCCTATCCGACATATTTTTTAGAATAAAATACAAAGGGTATCATTGAAATATAGAAATTTATTTGTGTTAAGAAGAAAAGTTCTTTACCCAAGAAATGAAACATTTTCCTGTTTTATTTATATTTAAATGAAAGTATATATGGAATAAATACTGACACTTGGAAAATATGAATAATTTTAAGGTCCGGTGGTAAGAAGGTACAATGGAAAATCTGAATTCAGTGTTGGTAGGTATTTAACCTTCTATGGGTTAACTTCTGACCTTTAGTCTCCTCACTAGTCAAGAGTGAGGATTTAGTTCACTTTTCTAAAGTTTTCTCTTGGTTATACTGATTACACCAATATATAGAAATTACGTCAGCATAAATCTCACAATTTCTTCAACCTCAATTTTTAAAAAAGGAACTTTCTTTTTCTAAAGTATCTGTTTGCGTGAGAGAAGTAAAAACCAAATCTATAGTTTTTCTCAAATATAAAACAGAATCATTGAGGAATTGTTTTCCTTTTTCCATTTTGAAGTGAGGGTCCTTAGTGATTACTGGAACTTATAACTGCACTGAGTTCTTAATAGTTCATTACTATAATTACCCATATGTTTTGATGGCTTTCATATATATTTTCTCAATTATTAAATAGCATAAGTGACTTAAAGGATTTTTAAGTTAAATCAAATACATTGTTTTAATTCAGACTACTATTTCTATCTCACACCATTTTTTTTTTTATTAACTTGAGTATTTCTTCTTAATTTAAGATGTTATTCCCTTTCGGTTTCCGGAACAATCCCCTCCCCTCCCTTCCTTGTGGTGTTCCTCAACCCTCCCCTTGCCCTCTCCCAACAGTCTGAGTCTCACTGGGGGTTGAGTCTTAGCAGGACCCAGGGCTTTCGCTTCCACTGGTGCTCTTGCTAGGATATTCCATTGCAGCCCTCTGAGGGTCAGAGTCCAGGGTCAGTACATCGTCCATAGTCTCTTTGGGTAGTGGCTTGAGTCCCTGGAAAGGCTCTGGTTGAGATTCGCTTTGGGAAATTGCTGTGCTTATGTGGGGTCTCAGCTGGAGCTCTTGGCTCTTCCAGTTCTTTCTCTGTTCCTTCAACGAGGTCCCGTTCTCAGTTCAGTGGTTTCCTGCTGGCATCGCCTCTGTATTTGCTGTGATTACAGCTGTGTGTCTCTGTAGGCGATCTACACTCCTGTTTGATCCTTCGGTCTTGAGTTTCTGTTTATTCTAGGCATCTAGGGTAGCATGAAAGCATTTTGGGCTATATGTATATCAATAGTACATACCATGTATGTCTTTCTGTGATTAGGTTAGCTCACTCAGATGATATTTTCCAGCAGTTCAACCATTTGCCCTCACAATTTCATAAAGTCATTGTTTTTGATAGCTTTGAGTATTATTCATTGTGTGGGTATGCCACATTTTCTTATCCATTCCTCTGTTAGAGGGCATCTGGTTCTTTTTCTGACTTATTATAAATAAGGCTTCTATGAACTTATAGTGTTTCTTGGGTCTTTTTACACACATATGTGGGAGGCATCTTTTGGGTATATGCCCAAAGAGGAGATATAAGCTGGATCCTCAGGCAAGTTCAATGTCTAATTTTCTGAGGAACCTCGTTGATTTCAGAATGGTTGTAACGATCTGCAATCCCAACAATGGAGGTGTTCCTTTCTCCACATCCTGTAGCATTTTGCTGTCACCTGGGTTTTGATCTTAGCCATTCTCACCAGGTGTGAGGTGAAATCTCTCAATTTTGTTTTGATTTTTTCCTATGACTAAAGATGTTTGACTGATTTCTTTTACAGTGTTTCTCAACCATTTGGCATTCCTCAGCTATGAATTCTTTGTTTAGTTCTGAACCCCATTTTTAATAGGGGTTGTTGTCTCCTGCTGTCTAACTCAGTTCTTTGTATCTGTTTTGGATATAAGCCCTCATATTTGTAGGATTGGTAAGAATGCTTTAAATCTGTTGGTTGCCGTTGTCTATACAGTGTCTTTGCCTTACAGAAGCTTTGCAGTTTTGTAGAGATCCCATTTATGGATTCTTGATCTTAGAGCATAAGCCATTGGTGTTTTGTTCAGGAAATTTTTCAGTGCCCTTGAATTCGAGATACTGTCCTAGTTTTTTCTTCTATTAGTTTGGGTATATCTGGTTTGATGTGGAGGTCCTTGATCCATGGACTTAAACTGTATGTAATTGATAAGCATGGATCGATCTGCATTCTTCTACATGTGTTGACCTCAGTTGAACCAGCACCATTTTGCTTCAGAAATGCTATCTTTCCATTGGATGGATTGGCTCCTTTGTCAAAATCAAGTGATATAGGTGTGTGATTCATTTCTAGATCAGCTGATTCTGTTCCATTGGTCTATCTGTCATCTCTGTACCAAATGCCATGCAGTTTTTATCACTGTTACTCTGTATGCTACCGAGTTCAAGGGATGATGATTCCCCCTGAGAATCCTTTTATTGTTGCTATCTCACCATTTTAACAAGAGTTATAAAATTTCAATTTGCAATATTGAAATTATGATAAGCAGGTACATATTAAACCCAACCTACATTAGAGACTCTGCTGATGTGTTATACTACATAAATTCATTCTGGTGTGTTAAATAATAATCAGAAACTTTTAAAAACACCACAAAATGATTTAAATGTTCCTTAATAATTAACATTTCGTTTTCATCAGTGAAATCAATCCAGTGTTTCTCCTAAAACTAGGTAAATTATATTATGAGTTCATTTCATACTGATTTCTTTTCTAAATGAGTTTTTTCCTCTTATAAGATAGAAAGATTGTCAGGAAAGAATGGAATTCCAACCCTCTTTAATTAAAGCAGTTCAAGTAAAATAAATCTAAATTTGGCCTTAAGGTAATTTTATGGCAAGATTCTAACCAGAATCCTTAGCATTTTATTGATATCTGTCTGTTCGAAATTTTCTTGAGGATAGTACGGATTGGGTTTCTACATGGGCATGATTTCCTATTATATGACTCTCTTACGAATTACAGAGTTGTGATTACATGTTCTCTACTACATGTTTAGGATTATAGTTACATATTGGTCATTGTGTAGTCTAAAGACATTATAAATTGGTAGGTTAGCGATTTCCTCTTTTGGATAGTTTCTTGGTACTTTTGTAACAGGAAATATAGTTAAACCACTCTTGATAATCTCCAAGCAACTATCACATCTAAGGATCATGCATCGCACAAATAAGACTTTAAAGAATGTGAGGTTAGAGGATGATAGAATTTTCTGTGAGGAAGCTGAAACTACATTCCTATAAATTCTCTCAAGTAAGTACCCTAGGCTGAACAAGAACAGCAAGTAGACATACAAAATTGTGGGAAAAATCATGGGGCCTCCTTTTCATGGCTGAGGCAACAGCAAAGGCAATGGTGGAAAATAGTTTCCCAAAGTATGCATGTGTATGTATGTGTGATATATAATATGCATATTGTGTTACATATATTGGATTCAACTTCTGTGTATCTGTGGATAAATATATATATGTAAATATATAAATACAAGTGTGTGTGTGTGTGTGTGTGTGTGTGTGTGTGTGTGTGTGTGTGTGTGTGTGTGTGGGGTTATTTCGCTAACACTTTTCCATTTTATGGGGCAGTGTCTCTAGCCTAGGAGCCTGACAGTTCTGCTCTAGTCCTTCTAGCTAACTTTCTGAGTAATCAGTGATATCTTGTTCTGCTTCTCAAGACTAGTGATCCACAATGTACAGGATATGATGTTTGTCCAATGTGCCACCTATCCAATCCATATTATTCAGTTTCTCTTATTTCTGTTGGAGATTGCTGCTTTGTGTCTGGCTCTGTAGAAAACATCTAAGAGATATGAGTCATGAGGTTCTGTGAGATATTAAATTACCACTTACACCATATAGTCTATGAAGAATTGAAAATAATTCTTACTTCCTTTTTTTTACTCTATTCACTTTAATACTCTTTTTGTCCCAGATGGAACCTATGTCTTATAAATAAATGGGAGCTAAATTGTAAGTTATGATCTTCTGATTCTCTTTTCTCTGAAAATTAGAATTACAATACTATTTATAAATACCTTATGCAGTTCATTAATATTAATTGTTTTATTATTAAAACATAATTTAGTTATAAAAATAAATATACATTATTAATATTCTGAAGTATTTGTTTGTGACAAGTCTTTTCTATATAGCTCAGGCTGAATTTGGCATTCTATTTTGCCAGAATGATTTCGTTGTGAACCCTCTCGAGATCACGGGATCGACACAAACATTATGATGCTTTTTTGAATTAAATATGATTGATTTTTGATGCTTGACCGTTATATATATATATATATATATATATATATACACTCTGATTTAAATTTAAGATTTGTAAGTTTAAAATGAATGTAATAAGCCTTTTTAAAATATGTGTGGTTTTTATTCATAAGTTTATATCTCTGATCTTTAAGCTGAATGAAAGTCATTACAAACATGAATTTTGAAAGTGCTCATTTGAAAAAAATTCTGAAAGCAGGAAAGAAATACTTGACTTATTTTCAGTTTAACATAGTTGAGCTTAATGTAAGTTGAACTATGTCTAAATAACGACAATGATTGCCCCAGGTAACAACGGCTTGCTTTTCTGTTGTTTCTCTCAGAAGAGTATGTGTGCACAAAACCATTGTAGAATTATTTGATTTTTATAAAAAGCGGAATCCATCAATGCCATTTGACTTTTGTCATTATAAACATTTAGCTAACTTATTGTCCATTTGCCATAATCAGTATGTACGCATCTTCTTTCCACTTAAAACATCAACCGATGCCTTGAGTCTTGGCAACTGATTTAGGAGACAATCCTGTCACTAAATACTACCACAATAAACTCAAACTAATATTTGCACAGTGCTATATCATGCCTTTTCTTTTCATGGTACTTCATTTTGCACAAAATAGCAGGTTGCATTATATTTCCATTCATGTGCAAAATGTACTTGATCACATATTCATATTCTTCATTTTGGTTCGTGTCCCCTTCCTTCTTTTTCTGTCATAGCTTTCCCTGAAAGGTTCTTCTACTCACCTCTTTGAAAAAAATAGATGTTTGTGTCTGAGTTGATTTTAGTTCATAACATAGCAGAAATCCCCAGTTCATTATTTTCCCTTCTAATTGAAATAATTTTCTTTTATCTCTGAATTATATTCTATTGTTATCTTACCATATTCGTTATTTATTCATTTGATTGTGGTAGCCATGTAGGGTGATACAAATCTTGATTTTTTTTGTGAACTGCTCTGAACATACAGGTATACCAGTATTTCTAGTATACTGACTTTGACATTTTTCAGGTATATACAAAGTATAAATAGCTGGACCCTTTTGTGGAGTTCTCCTTTAGGTTTGAGAAAACTCCAAGTTTATTTCAATGGTGATTATGCTAATTTGCATTCATATCCGAGGGAATACAAGGAATCTATATCACACATCTCTCAAAGCATTTTGCTTATTGACGTGTATTTTTAAGCACAGCCATTCTGACTAGGATGAGAGAGAGAATCTCAAGTAGTTGGAATTTGCGTGTCTTTATTTCTAAGAGAACATGAACAATTTAATATAACTATTCGATCTTTCAACTTATTCTTTTTAGAATATCTTAGTTGATTCCTCTGACATTTGCAGGATTAAATTACTTTTTTGTTTGTACAATTTTGGGAGCTCTTTATATTATCAATAGTCCTCTTTGTCAATGGAGAAAATAGTAGCTTTGTATTTCTGAATAAGAGTCATTTTCAAGGTTATTGCCTATTTCTATGCCTTAGGGGTTACTGAATGACACATTTTTCCTCTGCTCATTGTCTTGAACGATCATTTTTAGCTTTTGTCTTGTGCTATGACAGTAAAAAGGCAGGCAATGTAGTGATGTATATCTGTAGCAGCAATGGAATAATGACACTACTTATGGAGTTTAAGAAGTATACTGAGTTCCTATGTTCCTTCCTCCTACTTCAGTAGTCTTGGTTATATTTTTGGTACATAAGTAATAACAGGTTATTAAATGTGAAAATTCATGATGCTACTTACAAGAAGTTGCCATGTATGATGGTGGGAGACTTTGTGTGATACTGCTCCTATTGATGGGTCAGCCAAGCTCCTGCAAATAACATATCATCTATAAGCTATAAAAGTTCTAACAGATCCATTGTTCTCACCAAGGTAGATTGAATTAAATTTTACCTCATTAGTCACCTTTGGGATAACATAAAGCAATGTTCTATTTTAGAATCACTCCAGACCCCTCATTTAAACAATAACCTCTGCAAAACAGAATGACAGACAAAAAATACCCTGATCCCAATACTTTATATATAAAATAGTTCTTGGAATAAAAATCCATTACCACAATTACTAGCTCATAAAACAAACCTAAGGCTTTAAGGCCTGCAGTCCAAAAATTCAAGGGTAGCCAACACTCATATGTCCTTGGAGCCCAGTGGTTGCAAAACAAACAATATATATATGACTTTTATCCTCCTTGCCCACAGAAACCTGGAGTTTAGAGAAACGAAACTCTGGCCCTCTTGGCTTCAAAACCACATTTAAGGTAAATAATTTTGTTCAAGAAAATTATTTCTAATCTTACTAATTTCCAGCAGTATCTACCAATCAGTTCTATGTTGTAGTCTGTTTACATATGCTAATTTAACTTAAAATTTAAGTAAAATAATATTTAGCCAATATCAATGTTGAAATTACTCATATTACTCATAAAAATCTGAAGCAAATGATTTTCATACTGTCCTAGCATAAGACATAAGTAAATATATAATGTATAAAAGTAAATGTGGTATTTATATACGATAAGGGAGATCATCAAGAAATTATTTTAATAAATTTGAATCAAACAAATAATTGAAAAAAAGTTTATATAATCTAAATATAAGGAATTCTAAATATCCTATCCTCTCATTCAATAGTTTTGGTTTCTACAGACCAAAAATTAAGATTTCAGTTTCTGCTTTAGCCTTGAAGAGCAGCAAACAAAAGTTATGGGAGGGAGCTGAAATGATGAGTAATATTAATCAACTTATAAATATTAATACCCTTATACTGATTATTTATTTTACTGAATTTTAATGTTGCCACAGATAAAATTGCTAAACTTAAGATTACTAATTTTAAAATTATATTTAAAAATCTTTAAAGAATGCATGTGAAAATAGTATCCTGTGAAATTTTGTAAAAGGTAGGGCGACCTCTAGAGAGATGGTTTGCATTTAAGAATACTGGTTGTCTTTCTAGATGTTCTTATTATTCACTATCCAGCACCCACATGGTTGCTCAAAACACCTGCAACTCTTGGTCCCAGAGAGTCAGCTGTCTTCTGACTCTCACATTTTCTGGAATGAACACTGTAAACACATTGTATGCAAAAATAATACAACAATACATATGAAAAAATAATTCTTAAAAGCATAAAACACATTTGGGTGTGTAAGCATAGAAATAATACATATTGGGACCTTGCCAATTTCGTATCAAAGGTTTGCCATAATCTACATTAATGCCAAAATTTATGTGTGTGCCCACAAGATATCTCAGTAAATGTATGGCAGTGATGACCTGATTTTAATTGCTCACACTCATGAAAAGCAAAAAGAAAGAATCAATTCTAAAAGTTGCTTTTCTGAATTCTGCATGTGGTATGAATTTACATACATAAATTTCGCATACATAATAATACATGCATTGTAAAGATTAAATGCCAAATATTATATATTTTGTTTCATTCCTAATTTGTAACAGGAGGTGAATAATCATCAGGTCCTCACCAAAGTGTTTAATTTCTTTCTAAGCTTGCCACTAGTACAAAATATTAGGAAATAGATTTATGCAATCACTAGCTAATCAGTCAAGACCTGTCTGTGAACTTGTAAGAGGTCGTGGTCACTGCTCATCATTGCCCAGAAAAGTTAGACATGACTGTAAATACCTATGAGTACCTGGGGCAATATTCCAAGAGCTAGTGGGAAAAGAGAGTCATTGGAATTCAGAGGCTTCATTGTAAACACTGACTGAACACAGCAGGAAGGACATGTTTGATTTGAATTAACACACAGAGATTATCAGCAAGCAGATAAAAACAAAAGCAATATGAAACAGAAGGAAAAACCAGAAGACGGAAACAGTGCTTGGACATTTTGCTGAGCTAGTCTGTCTTATTTTGGTGGTAGGGGAAACCTTAGGGCTGGTGCTACTGTATCACTTCAGACTTCCCAAACAAGAATTGAAAGACCACTGAGACAGATAACTACTAGAAAATACAATAATCTCCCATTTCATTGTGCAAACAGACCCTTCTTGTTCATTAAAGAAACTCTAAAATGCAATCTTTGAGCAATAGTAGGTATTTAATGAATGTCATTAAATATAAATGTTAGATGTCATTAGTGAATCTGACTAGGATGATCCCCCAATAAGATACTTACTTTTCTTTTTCTGTCTTCATTCGTCAGCTAAATAATTAAAAATAAGTTTTATACTGCACTTTTTATTCAACCAAGAATTTTCAATATCAGATACATTATAAAAAATAAGAGAATGAAGTTATATAACGTTAAACATTTTAAATCTGAACAGGAAACTTAAAGGAATCTGACAACGGCGCAGTTATGTGAACATATCATTGGACTACTGTAGATGTGATGTATAACAAAGGCCACAAAATCTAGCAAGAAAGAAATGTACTAGCAAAGCATAGAAATAGGAAATTCTCAAAGCCAGAAAACAGCTGATTATCTAATTTTGGGAGGTACACTGTGTAGGGGGAATAATGGAAATAAATATTTAAAAAATGCAGAACACTGAATTTTTACAAGGATTATCAAGAACAATTTTCAAACCCTACTACAAAATAGCTGACAAATGTGGGAAGAAATACAAAGAAAGAGGTTTTTCATAATATTTTGATTTAATTTTATACCAACTTATTTTTTGATTGAGAGATGCTGATTAGAAGTATATAATACAGTTTGCCTAAGAGGACATTGGTAGACATGGCCCATGTAGGAAAAATAGTTAAAAGTAGGACAAGGCTAGCCTTGAATGTAGATAGTACATGCACAGGTAAGAGTCCACATGGAACAAAAAATGATTTCTAAAAAGGATACCTTTATAGTGTGTAAAAGTTTTATTTTCCAGAATGAGTGCCTCTGTTGCTGCTGCTATTGCTCATGGATATCAGACTCAAGTTTCAATAGTTATTCATTACAGGCTTATAGAATATATCTTCAGGAGCTGCTCTGTTTTGGCCACCAACTGATCATGTAATTACTTCCTCCACCTCTCAGGCTTCAGCCTCAAATTGAGAAAGTACTGGGTTCTCTGATTCTGAGCATACAGACGCTATTATTGGACACTCAGCCTCCTGCCACAAAACCAATGTAATCTCTCTGTCTATCAGTCCATCCATCTATATCATCTTCTCTATATATTTAGTATTCAGATATTTGAATACTTTGCCCCAGCTGTGTGGTACTGGCTGGGGAAGGAGAGTATGTACGACTCTTTCTAAAGAAGTGTCACTGGCATCAGGCTTTGAGCTTTCCAAGGTATGTGTCATTCCCAGTTTGTAATTCAGTCAGCTACTGTAAGTTCCGAATGAGCTCAACTTGCTGTTCAAAACACCTTGCCTGCCACCTGCTGCTTCTGTTCTACCATCATGTGGGTTTCTAACTTTCAATTGTAGCCCAGAAATCCTTGCTTCTTTATGTTCCTTGGTTTTGGTAATTTTTTTCTAAAATTATTTTTTGAGATTGTATTCATATTATAATAGTGGAAAAATTTATATACATGTTGCTTCTAAATATAATATGTTTGAGTCCATAATGTTACTTGTATAAATGTTTTCTAGACCTGATCATTATACTGGACAATTAATTAGGTTTGTTCTTTTGAAGCTATTAATTAAAGAGAAAGTTACTAATAAAGATGTTGGTACCAAGGAAATAGGAAAGTAGTGTTTTGATAGACCTGACTATACTGTTTTGGAAAAATATTAAAGAAGTTGGAAATGAATATATAGTTGTATACTAAATAAAGTTTAATGAGGCATTATAATTAGAACTGAAGAAGTAGTGCTGAGAGCCAAGGAGACTGTAGAAACTGGCCAAGATGTTTGTGAGAACAATATTATCAATCAAATATAATTCATCTCTGCATTTTGGCAAATACGTCTTCTTCATTTCTTTCCTCCCTGCCCAAGCTAAATAAAAAGAAATGGTATGAATGTTCAGAGACCAATACTTACTAATATTGACTTCTTTCCCCACATGGCTATTAATCAGTTCAATGAGAAAACAGAACAGCAAATAGGCTGTGTCAAGTATAGCAGGTAGAGTTTAGAAAAAGAAAAAATATTGAAACCAATTTTTAACAAAATGCTAGAGATTGGGGTAGAGATAGAGAGGTAGGGAGAGATTGAATAAAGAGAGACCACAAAACGTATGCCACCAAAACAAAGCAAAATGGCAAAAAGAGAATTTAGATAATAAGTGTCCATAGTAAAGCTTCATTTATTATAATGCAGAAGTTTGAAAACCCAGATGCCCTTCAACAGAGGAATGATAGAGAAATGGTACATCTACACAATGAACATACTCAGCTATCAAAAAGCCAAAGAATTTCATGAAATTGGTAAAAGTAATGGAATGAAAATAGAAAATATATCCTGAGTGATACATTTTCACTCAATCACAGGAGAACACACTGGTATGTCACGATAAGGGATATTAGCCAAAGAAGCTCAATTACCCAAGATAAAACCTTATAGACCACAGGAAGCTCAAGAAGAAGGACACCAGTGGTAAAAACATCCATAGAGTGGATGATGCAAAGTTTAGAGTACAACCCGGTTGAATGGCTATTCAGACCTCACCCACATGTGGCTCATATATAGTGGCAGCTATCAAACTTGATTGATGGAACCAAAAATGCAGAGAAACCTGATGTAGATCTTCCTGAGAGCTACATCCAGAGATGTCCACACGGAGTTCTCAATGTTAAAGAAAAGCCACCAAACTGAGAATAGGACTCTTCCGGGAATTAAAAGAAGTATTGAAAGAGTTGAAGGAGCTGTAAATCTTCATAAGCACACCAATAAAAAGCAACCAACCAGAGCTTACAGAACCAAAACCACTGGATTAAAAGTCTGACCCAGGGTTCAACAAAATATGGTGAGAATAGCCTGTTGGGGCACCAGGGGTGAAGTCTTTGTCCTAAAAGATAACTCAGTGGAATAAGGCACCTAAGGAGGATGTATAGGGGGGAATACCCTTATGGGGGGAGGGGAGGGCGAGGGGGGCTGAGGACAGGAAACCCGAAAGGAATGCTTTAAATGTAAGTAAAGAAATATATATACAAAAAATTAAAAAAGGCTGTCTATAAAAAACAACAAAACATGGCCTGCAAAATGTCATTCACGTGTGTTGCACGAGCATCCCAAACTAGTTCGAAGCTTTTAGAGTCATAAAGAAGGTAAGAGTAAGAGGTCCCACTTTAGAAAGCATTGAGGCCAAAAAACCTATAGCATGGAGGAAGTCGAAGACCCCGTGAGGGAGAAGAGTCCCTGAGCAGTCACTGTAGCTGTGGAAATAAAGCAAAGGTTGTATCAAGGTTTAAATGGGGCTAGTGTCAAGGAGACCTCTGCTGGGAAAAGTTGTATATAAGGTATATGAGGGCCAACTTTTGCATGCATGTTAGTGTAAGTAAAGCTGAGAGGAATCATTTAACTATTAGGAATGCTGCAACACACACACACACACACACACACACACACACACACACACACACAAAGTCACAAATTTGTTTCAATAATATTAAAAAATAAGATTTAGTTACTTTTCCTAGTTTTGTTTTAACTTGTATTTATATTGGATCACATATAGCATTAAAGATAGTCATGTTATAAAAACATAGATTTCTAATAGTGTCAGCTCTGGTATTGGCCTTGGTTGGGACAGAATGGTATGTTTCTGTCACTGGTGCAGTTGGTTTATTCTACTTAGTTTTATTTCTCCTTCCAGTCTGCATCAATCAAGCCAAGTCTTGTGTAACCACACCTGCCTCAAAAAAAAAAAAAAAAAAAAAAAAAAAGATGCCAGTCTAGCATGATCTTGTTGGGGACAGAAAATCATGGTCTCTGTCACGCACAGGACTAAGCGGATATAACAGCCCCTAAGTGTCACTGGCTGTAGGACTAAGGCTTGCTCAGGTTAACAATGTGTTACATTTAATTCCCTCCTTTAAGTAATGTCCTCCATGTTAATGAAGTTCATAATACTCAGAAGGCAGAGTCCAGGAGACTAAGGTGTATACTGTTCAGTAAAATGCTAAACGTTGGGAATTTGTGGACAGCCATTTAAGGCTACAGGACAAACCTAAAACAAGTGAGTTTAAAAGTATATATTTTCAACTGTAAAAAATACAAAGAAAATTATATGAGGGCAGCTTGCATTAAGATAGGCTGATAAATATACACAAAGGCAGATGCAGATACAAAGGCCCATAGATTCTTGAGTTCAAAGTCAACCTGGGACACAGGAAACCAGGCCCATGTCTGATAGAAAAAGTACTTTTAGAATGGGGTCCCCACCTATCTATCTTAGTGCACCTATACTTTAAGGAGATAAGTGAGGACAAATTTCAAAACTTTTTGCATAAAACAAAAAAAGGTATTGCTGTTTCTGTTGAATTAAAGGTTAAACCTGGGAGTAAATGTGACTGAACTGGATAGGCAAAAAGTAAAAGACTAAGAGATGGTTATCCAGAAACGTTTTCTTAGAATAGTGTTATAGGCCTGAGAACTTTCTTGAGCAGAAATAAAAGAAAGCAGACTGAGGGACGTGGGGTGGGGGATGGTGGGGGAAAGACTAGATTGGAAAAAGCAGACTGAAAGCAGTCTCCTCCAGCGTGGAGCATAGGCTACCAACATGGATGATGCAAAAACTGATTACTAGTTGTTTGCTTCACCACCCTGTTACCCTTCTCTCATATCCCCTCTCTCCAAACTGAGCTGGTCTCAAAATAGCTCCACAATACAAAACAAAGCATGAGTATACAAAATTAAAATGCCAAACTAAAATATATACTCTATTACTAAAACCTGGAAATACCAGTAGAACTAAGGTACACAGTCTTGAAAAATTATCCTCCAAGTTATGCACCTTTAGAAGCGGGGTGGTATGAAAGTTAAGATATACTTTGTCATGATTTGTTAATTACCACTTAATAAGCACTAATTTTTCAAATTAAAGGACCCAACTTTAGAATAGCTTTTCTAGGGTGCTTTAAACTTGTATTTTATATAACCATATATTCAGTGAAATTTGAATGGTATTGTAAGCTGGCAATTAGCTTGTATTTCAATTAAAACATTCTTCTTATACAGTTCTTATGTAACTATGAATGCAAAGAAATAAAACATATCACATTATTAAAATATTCTTTATTCTATTATTCTTCCAGTATAATTATCCGTCTCTAGCCTTGAAAAAGTGTTGTATGGCTTCATGGAAGTCTATAAGAACTATGATTAATATGTTACAATTTTAAAAATACAGAAAAAAATTATTCGATATATAAATAACAGTGACTTTGTAGCAGACAGATAAATTAATGCATTTCATTTTTATGTACATTGAATGCTTTTTGTGTCTCCCTTGTATATGGATATTTAGAGACATAGCTCATGTCCCAACTTAGAAGCTTCATTCATAGCTTCTAAATGCTAGGCATTGTAGCACACACCATCATACTCTGGGCTTCAAACTTTTATTATTTTACATTTATTTATTCATTTTATTTTCTAGATAGGATCTTAAGTCTCAACTGGTTTTAAATTCAACTCTACAACCAAAAGTATCTCAAAGTCTTTGTGTTTTTTTTAAATTTAAGATTTGATAAATGCTTTATTCCTCTCAAATTCTTGATTAAGAAATACGCACTAGCATTTGGTTTATATAGCATTGGGGATCAAACCTAAGCTTTTCCTGTTATGCTAGTAATAACCCACCAACTCGCTTTACATTTACTTTTTTTTTGTTTTAATCCCACCTTATATGAATCTTGCTTGACTACTTGACATCAATATATGCAAGAAAATGTAGGAAATAGACATGATACAGACATGATGGACTTAAAGATTAATATCATCGACGAAATCGCAAAATGAGCCTCACAGTAGAGCTGTAGAACAGTTAAGTAATAAAAAGCTATCTTGTCAGCAAACATATTAACTAATAGGGTAACTCTATAGGGTTGGTTTTAAAATTCCTATTTCTATAACACACACACACACACACACACACACACACACACACACACACACACACACTGACATGCTTTGAGAACATTTTGACTACTTTTTTAGATGTGTCCACATTATTGTCTCATAAATCTTTTTTTTTTTATTTCTTTTTGAATATAATAGGTATTGAGTTTTGTGTCTGCATGACAGTAGGTGTGTGTGTGTGTGTGTGTGTGTGTATGCGGCGCTTTTGTGCCTGTATGTACACAGAGGCTAGAACTAATTTTCTGAGTATATTTTCCTGGCCTCACTGTCCACCCACATTTTACATATTAGAGTCTCCAGTGCTGAACTAGAAGTTCATCATTTCAGCTGAACTGACAGGCTGCCAATCCTGAGGATCCCCCCTGTCTCCACTCCCCAAAAGTGTTAGGGATTTAAGTTAAAATAATAAATTTAGATGAATTATTACCCGCATTTAATAATTATCTAACAAGTTTTATCTATAGTAAAATATCTTTTTCCAAATTTGATGATATTTCAGTATATAATGTAGAACATTTATCTACTTTTAAAACTTAAATTAAAATTTTAAATTTAATTCCATTTATAATTGAAAAACCCCATACATACAGTGGATATGTAAAAGGACATTGACAAAAAAATGGTATCTGATCCAATACATATGCTGAGAGAATGTATTTGTGGAAGGGCAAATGAGTTCAAGGTAGTAAATACGAAGAGCTTTTCTGGGAATAGTAGTTCGGGGTAATACAGTTTGAAAGACTCGAATTTGGAGAGCCTTTTAGATTCTTACTTGAGGATTAAGAGCTATTATTGAGTCAACAGAGAGTCACTGAAGGTTTTAGGAAATGTCGTTATTTTTAAGTAATTTTGAAAATGTAAATCTTGAGAGCAATGTGCAAAGTTAGAAATGAATAGAATACTTAGGAAGCTATTTCATAGTCTAGACTCATTTGGTAATCAACATATTTCAATAAAATATAGTATATGTATATGATAAAGAGAGATAAATGCAGACAAAAATAGATGTTTATAGGAAGAGTTTGTGGTGGAAAATGGATGCAATTAGATTTTGAAGGGTCCTGTTCCATGGGAATCAAACTTTCATTTGTATTCCAAAAAATATTTTTTGTTTTGTTTTTTTTTTTTGCAATCTCAAGCTGCTATCAAAGCAACATTTTGAACTGAAATTTATAGGCATGTTCAAAAAATTCACTGTATCCGCTTTGAAAAACTACATTGATAAAAATTTTCTTCATGAAAAACATTCTAAGATATCTATGTGGACCTTACTTCATTAAAATCAAATCTCAAAGTCTGTATTACCTATAACTTTTAATTAATACCAAGTTGTGGGCATAGAGTCCTTATGGGGCAAAGTGCAGTTTCTTGCCATTGTAAGCTATTTCACCATTGCCTAAGTCTCTGAAGTTTTATTTTCAGAGGATATCACATGAAGACTAAGAGAGCCATTACATCATTAAATTATAACCCCTTAATCCATCAATCAACAAAGAGATTAATCCATTCAATAGTACAGACCTTTATGATGAAAAATCTCATGCTAAAAAAATGTTTAAGGAACTAAGTTTTCAAATTTGGGAGACATATTTTAACCACAGTCCTGCATAATTTTAGATAAGACAATTTCTGCATGATTTTGAGGCTGAAGGTTTAAATTTGAGCAGAAGGAGTTAATTATTTAAGAGACGGGTTAATAGAAACAACAATTTGGTACGGTGCCTGGCAAAATACAATGGACTGGGTTTAGGTGCCGCTTTGCTTTACGGAGTGAGATATGAATAGAACCCCAAGGCCTTTAAAGAAATTAAGACATTAAAAAGTTTACAAATTTTTCTACCGTGGTGTTGTGATTTTTTGTGTGTGAAAATTGCCACTTAATGTATCTGTTCTTTCCTTAACCTGATTATTTATTGAAACATGAAGCAGAACTAAAATCAAGAGCAAAGATTGCAAAAAGATACCGGGTCAAATTGGATGACAAGCATAATGATGTGTTCAAGTCCCAGAACCTCAAAATTGTACAGAATGAACACCTAAGTCCATTTAGGTGTCTTTGATCTTATATGCATGCTAAAGCAGGTATACACACACACACACACACACACACACACAATTATTGACACTTATGCACATTTCCAACCAAAAGAAAAAAAAATAATTTAAAAGTGAACATAAAATTTTAAAATCCTCAGATGACATGTAACATGAAGCAGAGACTTGTTGCATCTTGTATAGAAACTTAAGAAAATCAGATTATTTTTTCAAAATATTTTAGTTCTGTATGTGTGGACGCTCTATCTCCGCATGTCTGCACCGGTGTTTGCCCTGTGCTTTTTGAGGTCAGGAAGCGTGCACTAAAGATCCTGGAACTTTGAAATTATGCAGATGGTTAAAAAAGATCAAGTAATGGGTGCTAAGAATCAAAACCTCGGTATTCCCTAAGGAGTGTCACTGTTTCATATTCAGACATATTCAAGATTCGAATCTTTGTTATTTTTAAATGTGTTTTTGTGAAGTACTTTTTAATAGTATGTGAGTTATAAGAGTATTTGTTTCACTGTTAACTAATGTTGTCTTGAACAAATTGTAAAGGTAGAAAATATATTGATTTATTATACAGTATTTCAAATACTTTTCAAAAACCAGAAGAGATCCCATGATTACATAGCAAGATGAAATAAATTTCTTTCCTTCATTGAAGATACTTGAAAAATATGACAAAGACATGGATAGATAATGGAGCCATGCAAAAAGCATAAAAGCTACAAAGGCATCAATCCAGCAAGTCTGATAAAGTTCCGTAGGAATAGAAGTATTTACATTGAAATTTGAAAAATAAAACAATTTTTATTAGAATGTAATATCCAGGAAATCAAGACACTAAATTCTGTAAATAATTAATTTAAAAAAAGTCAAATCAAACAACAAACAAAACAAAACAAACAATGAAAAGAACTGCAAACACACTCTTACAAAGAGTCAAACTAAAAATTCACTTTTCTTTCTAGTCTGTTTGCTTCCCAAGCACAGCATCTTGATGTGGGATAATGGCCTCTGTCCAGACATTTTGAAAACAAAACAAAAAATTTCAAGACAAAAGAAAAACCATTTTCATTGTTTTAACAGCGTTCTGTCTCATAGAAGATACTAGCTAAGTACTTTTTCTTATCCCTCATTCCTATTCACAAAGAGAAAGAATGCCAAAAATTCAAGGATTTGTATGCATGGCTTTATAACTACTTTTGTGAGTACTTGTTAATTATGGTTTTAAAATTAAAAAGGGCAAAAACTGGCGGAAGAAAGTATATACATAAGAGAAAAAGCAGTAGGTGTATATAATATAGAGGGACATATTAACATTTTCACATTTTAATAGTTGTTTCTGAGATTTATGATTCTCCATATACCTTTTAAAAATATTTGAAAAAATGAAGCTGTTCATTCATTTGTGTATGTTCCTATTTGTTTTATTTTATTGATTTTGTAGAAGATTTGTTGTTTTGCAAACACATCATCTGTCGTCGACTTTTGATTTAAATAGTACATAAGATGCTAATTGTAGAAATTGTAACCTGCTTCTGAAAAATGCTTGAAGTCTGTTGGAACAAACTCAGTATTCTTTTGCTTTGGATGAAGCCTAGAATTGTAAAGCACAAATCTTTGACTACTTTCTATTTGTGTAGCGATAAATATTTACTAAGTGTTTGTGTTATTTGGAGATAAATGGTAATTGAAAAGTGGGTGAAAAAAGATAATGCCATTTTATTTGCCCATTCTGAACCTCCTGATATATATATGGTTCCATAAATTATTTTCTCTATCTTCTATGCCACCTTAATTGCTTTTTACATCATTGACATCACATTTTAATATTATTGTACTCTATTTTTACCAAATGACGCTATGCTTTATATAGACTGCCCATAGTACTTTAAAAGAGCTTGGTGAAGGGAAAGTATATTTTCCTATATTTCTAGATATATCATGAGACCATAGAAGAAAGGTGAGCTATAGTTAACCTTTAATAAATCACAAGATTGACAATATAACTGCGGGGTGTATAAATAAGGATGTTGATCTCATTGCCTCAAGCATTTCAATCAGATGCAGAGAATGGTGAAAAGTCTTATTAATGCAATTTTTGTAGCTGGACAGCTAGCAAAGTTTCATGTACATAGCAGTGATGACATTTAAATAGAAAAATTGACAGAAATAAAATGGAATAATTTCCAGACCAAAGATGTAATATAGGAAGAATACCCACAGGGCTGCTTCACTGGGGGCACAAATGTGTATGTCCATGGGGGCAAATATTCTTAGTTTAGCTTTGGGCAATTTTGAAAGTTACATTAATGTACTAATAGAATACATATAAAAATGCTCTGTATTTGTCCAAGTGAGTCATTTCTACTTTAGGAAAAATAAATATTCTATATATGGTAAATGCTTTTTTTAATACCATATATTCCTGAATTATCATATATGTGTGTTTGTATTATAATACTTAAAAAATTTATACACTATAATTTAATAGTACTTCAATAAAGAAAAAGCAATTTTGATATATCCTAATGAGTCACGATATTGAATTTTCCTGGGGAGGAGGAATAAATGCCCATTCTCCCATACATAAGGTAATTAACAAGAAAACCTAAGGATTACATCCTGTACTAATTGGTGAAATAATTAATTTTTAATACTTGCAGAACCATGGTGTGATCCATTTATAACCCCCTCAGAGAGACTGTGGGTGTAATTAGGGTACTAGTGGGGGACATTCCAACTTAATTATGAAACAGAAGTCCATGTTTGGAGTCCAGGGCTGGGGAACAGAGAAAGCAGAGAACCTGAATTGAAAAACAGACTTTCTCTATTCAATGACAAAGCCGCCAAGGGAAACATGTTTTGTTTGCTATTGGTTTTTGTTTGTTTATTTGTTTTAAGCTTTTCATCTTGTAGGTGTTTCAAAAAGTCATTTTAACTTAATAAATATATTGAGGCTACAATGTATTATAGATTCATTATACAGTTATATTTCCAAGGGAAGTGGTATGGACAGGCTATTATGTGTAAGTTGAGAAGTTGGTGATGTCTTATTATGCAATGGGTGGTTTAATATGCTTGAGATGTGTGAGTACCAAGGGAGATATCTATCAAGTATAGGTAGGCATGGAATAGAGGTGAGCTAGAACAGTAATGGTGTCGCTTCAAAATAAGAATTGGACAATGGAAGCGTTGATATCCAGATGTTTCGCCCAATGTGCCCAATGGATAGGATATTTCATGAAAACCTTCTGTTTGGTCTCTTTGATCTGCGTCTGCTCGTCACCAATTCTTCCTTTCTTTTACAGAATAGGAACCCTTTACTTGTGCTTTACGGTATATTTGAAATATTTAATTTTTGATACCATAGAAACATGTAAATTAAGAAATTATCTAAGTTTTAAAAGACACCTCCAGTCACCCTAAGAACATATCTGAAACATGTAAAGTATTTGAGAATCTTGACTTTTAGAGATGAACTAAATATAACAGTACATTATGAAGTCAAGAGTAAACCTGAGACAATGTTTTCAAGATATAGATTGGGTATCACCTGACACAAAGTGCACTTGCGATATTTATTCTTGATGACACCTATAAACATAAAGGGACAATGTTCTGCACTCATAGGTATTTCCAGGTCCTTAGGATATTTCCAGAGAAATTTAAATGAAGGGACTAAACTTAATCTTGAATATGTGGGATCATTAGATGGAGCTTAATTCAGACTGAATAATAAAGAGGCGGAGTGCAGCAAGTGAATCCCAAGCCATCTGTATCTTGACTCGGGGTGGTGTACAATGACCAGCTTCCTGAGATGTCTACTTTTATGCCTTCCCTACCATAATGAATTGTTATTTCCAATGGAAGCAAATCAACCTCTTTTCCATCATTAAGATATTTAGATATTTTATTTTTAGAGTAGAAAGAACCAAAGAAAATAGCTTATCATTTTGATTATATTGAAGTCATGATCACAGTCCATTTATATCTAGAGATGTGTTGGGACAAACTTATTGATTGAGTAAAACGTTTAGTTTAACACAATTATAATTTTTAGAACAAATTATTTAATAATGTCAGTCTTTCAATCATTTTAATTGTTCGGATATTTTCTACTAAAGCCATAGTCATAAGAAGCGGCAAAATGAATTAGGAAGATTTTAGAAAGTAAAGCAAAACCCTTTCAAGTATTGCTAAAGAGTTTATTTTCACATTTGTTATTTCAAAAAATCCCCATGCAAAAAATAGGTGTAAATTAGTGCATTGAAAACATGATTAATCTAAAACTACCTGTGAAACTGAAACAAACTTCAGTAAAATACCAAGTTCCTATGACTTAAACCAAATTAGAAATTAAAATATTAACCAAAATTTCTGAAAGCATTTAGCTGGCATTGATTATGTTCCTTATGGAGTATTATAACCATGAATAAATAAAAACAAAAAAATGAAAAAGTGCTATGATCTTCAGATGAATTCAGCTTTGTAAATTAATTCATGGACACAAGTCTGACTATCTAGAAAAGTAAACCAAAAAATGAATTTAATGAAGAAAGAAAGTTTGTAAACACTATGTTTCACATTCATTTGATATTCCAAATCACAAATTAGATATTCCCATGAGCACATCACATGTGTTCCTTTTACTAATAATTTTAATGCATTCAGTTACCATGCAAGCGAGGTTCAAACATTCAAAGATCTGTTTTAATCAAGCTCTCAGCAACAATTAAAAAGGTTAGTAAAGCAGCATTTTATTTTGTTCAGTACTATACATAAGCCTGCAAAGCATGGGGAAAAAGTGAATGGAGTTCTAATGGATTTATAATGCAAAATTTCCTAGTTCTCAAGTTTATAGATTAGCTTGACGTTTACATAACCCAACTCTGATTATTACCACAGAACTAACAAGAGGTCAATTTATAAATGTAAATCAATTTATTTTTATATAATTTTAAGATGGTTACACATTTGTTACTTAAGTTATAAATTTTCAATTTTACTTAATTAAATATTATTAAAAACACTAGGAAAAATTTTTCAGAAAGCAATAAGGGATTAGGCAAACAGCAAGAGGGTCCCTTGATGTAGAAACAATAGTGAATTTTTTTCATAGATCCTTTGTAAAGATTTCTGGTTACTTATGAATCACAGGAAATTGTGTATGTTCAGAAGATTTTCTGCCAAAGAAAAAGCAACGCACCCACATAATCTCAAATAAGAAAGAGAGGGAGGGCTCCAGGACCCAGTCTTAAAATGTCCATCCTCATAAACAGCCATTTTATATAGAGCATATATCCCTGTCAGCTCTAACACCCCCATTTAAAGATTCAGACAGGCACCTGTCCATGAACAACTAAGCTTTTAGAAGACCTGAATTTACAAGCTCTGCTCCTCTGACGTGGAAAAAATCCCACCAGTGATCAGCCAAATGCCCTGGGGGAAATATAATTAGTGAGTCAATCTAGACTTAGCCTGACAAATGTCTGATGTTCTTTCTCCCTCCTGTGTGTGTACTAACTTTCAGACTCTAATTCTGTGTACCAGATGCGAGAAATCCCTTAACAGGTATTAGTCAAGGAACCCACTGTTCTTAAAACTCAATTTTGGTATAGGCTTACCATTATTCCCTTTGTTACCCAATATAGTTGTTGATGATACCCTTTTTTTTGAAGATGCCCCACAGTTTTTTTGGTAACATAGAGTAAACCTTAAAGTAGAACCTGGATTATTTCGTTTCTGGATCTGTTTCATAGTGCCTGAAGATGCTATGCAGGCTTCTGAGGTAGAGAAACCTTCCAAATAATTATGTAGCTCTAAACTCTATGAGCATCAACCTTCCAGGGAATTAATAACTAGTGGTACAATAGAGGCATGAGTGTCATGGGAGTAATCAACTACTCTGATAAATTTGAGGCATTTTCCATACTAGAGAATTTTCATTAAACTACTTCTGTGTGTATTTCTTCAATTAGTTGGAGTGATATAACTAGTCTCCAAAAGAATTTGCTGGCTGAGAGATGGTTTGCTGTCAAGAGCACCCACTGCTCTTCCAGAGGTCACAGTTCAATTCTAGCAACCATGATGGTAATTCACAACCATCTGGGGTAAAGAGATCTGATGCTCCTTTCTCAGGTGCATCTGGAAGACACAGCCACAGCAAATTTATATGTAATAAATAAATAAATCTTTAAAAAAAAAAAAAGAATTTCATCATCATCATCATATTTTCAATATTTCTTTTCAACTTACTACGGAAACTTAGTGCTTTGTTTCTCTATTTTAAACCAGTGTGGTTGTATGCAAAATTTCTTTTATTAGCTTCACCTTTTAGAAACTTTGTACAAATTTCTTAACTATTCAGCTCTGCCCTTGATATTATCTCTTCATCGTCTAAAATAAACCAGTAACTCTACTTTTGACATTGATTTTTCCTCTTCAATGTGGCAAAGAACAAATATTTATACTTTTAAGTACCCCATTTCATATTTCATATAAATAAATATACATAATTATAGTAGTTTAAGTAATAAATATTATTTAAAATTTTTAATAGTTAATAGGGTTAATAGTGTTAACCTTGACAAAACACTTAGCTAAATATTTTTATTTGTTAGTATAAATGAGGCAATAGGAATATTGCATTCAAGTTTATGTTCCAATGGGGGCCATCATTCAAACTAATACAGGGTGGAATCTATGGTCTAAATACTATATGTCTGGGTGTTAGCTTGACAAAGAGTAATCTTGTGGTGATATTATCAACTTACAAGATATAAAGTATATATAAACCGGTTTATGACTATGAAGTCAATGAATATAATATAATACATATTTGTTTTGTTACTTTTTTTTGATTTCTATCAGAAATAATATATATTATTTGAATTGGAACACTCAACATTTACTGCAAGATGTATAAAAGTGAGAAAAGGATTTGAGAATATGAGAAAAAGAATAATAATATTCGTTGTTTCTGTTTCTGAATAAGATACAATATTAACAGTTGTCTCAATTGTTTTGGACATGACTTTCCTGTCATGATGGATCTTACTTAGCCTTGACCTGTAAGCCACAGTAAAACCTTCAGGAACTATGAAACAGATCTTTTTATGAGGTGGTTTGCCACAAAAGTGAAATA
>NC_046172.1:61090015-61103500 GCF_011064425.1 Rattus rattus
TTTTGTCAAATGCTTTCTCAGCATCTAATGAAATGATCATGTGGTTTTGTTCTTTCAGTTTGTTTATATAATGGATCACGTTGATGGTTTTCCGTATATTAAACCATCCCTGCATGCCTGGGATGAAGCCTACTTGATCATGGTGGATGATTGTTTTGATGTGCTCTTGGATTCGGTTTGCAAGAATTTTACTGAGTATCTTTGCATCAATATTCATAAGAGAAATTGGTCTGAAGTTCTCTTTGTTTGTTTAGTCTTTGTGTGGTTTAGGTATAAGAGTAATTGTGGTTTCATAGAAGGAATTCGGTAGTGCTCCATCTGTTTCAATTTTGTGGAATAGTTTGCATAATATTGGTATGAGGTCTTCTATGAAGGTCTGATAGAATTCTGCACTAAACCCATCTGGACCTGGGCTCTTTTTGGTTGGGAGACCTTTAATGACTGCTTCTATTTCTTTAGGAGTTATGGGGTTGTTTAACTGGTTTATCTGTTCCTGATTTAACCCAGGTGCCTGGTATCTGTCTAAGAAATTGTCCATTTCTGGAGATTTTCAAGTTTATTGAATATAGGCTTTTGTAGTAGGTTCTGATGATTTTGAATTTCCTCTGATTCTGTTGTGTCTCCCTTTTCATTTCTACAGTTTTTGTTAATTTTGACACACTCTGTGTCCTCTGGTTAGTCTATTTCAAGCTGGTTTTATCTATCTTGTTGATTTTTCTCAAAGAACCAGCTTTTGGTTCTGCTGTTTCTTTCTATATTCCTTTTTATTTCTACTTGATTGATTTCAGCTCTGAGTTTGATTTCCTGCCTTCTACCCTCCTGGGTGTGTTGCTCCTTTTTTTCTAGAGCTTTTAAGGTGTGCTGTCAAGCTGCTGACATATGCTCTCTCCTGTTTCTTTCTGCAGGCACTCAGAGCTATGAGTTTTCCTCTTAACACAGCTTTCATTGTGTCCCACAAGTTTAGGTATGTTGTACCTTCATTTTCATTAAATTCTAAGTTATATCCTTTTGTTTTGGGATAGAATTTTCTAAAATATCTATTAAGTCCATTTGGTTCATGACTTCTGTTAGTCTGTTTATGTCTCTGTTTAATTTCTGTTTCCATGATCTGTCCATTGATGAGAGTGGTGTGTTGAAATCTCCTGCTATTATTGTGTGAGGTGCAATATATGCTTAGAGCTTTAATAAGGTTTCTTTTATGTAAGTAGGTGCCCTTCTATTTGGAGCACAGATATTTAGGATTGAGAGTTCATCTTGGTGGATTTTTCCTTTGATGAATATGAAGTGTCCTTCCTTATCTTTTTTGATGACTTTTAGTTGAAAATTTATTTTATTCGATATTAGAATGGCTATTCCATCTTGCTTCTTCAGACCATTTGATTGGAAAGTTGTTTTCCAGCCTTTTACTCTGAGGTAGTGCCTGTGTTTGTCTCTGAGGTTTGTTTCCTGTAGCCAGCAAAATGTTGGGTCCTCATTACGTATCCATTTTCTTAATCTGTGTCTTTTTATTGGGGAATTGAGTCCCTTCATGTTGAGAGATATTATGGAATAGTGATTGTTGCTTCCTGTTATATTCCTATTCGGAGGTGAGATTATGTTTGTGTGCTTGTCTTCTCTTTGTTTTGTTGCAAAACGATTATTTTTTTCTAGGGTAAAGTTTGCCTTCTTGTGTTGGTCTTTACTGTTTATTATCCTTTGTAGTGCTGGATTTGTAGAAAGATATTGTGTAAATTTGGTTTTGTCATGGACTATCTTGGTTTCTCCATGTACGTTAATTGAGAGTTTTGCTGGATACAGTAACCTGGGCTGGCATTTGTGTTCCCTTAGGGTCTGTATGATATCTGTACAGGATCTTCTGGCTTTCATAGTCTCTGGTGGGAAGTCTGGTATAATTCAGGTAGGTCTGCCTTTATATGTTACTTATATATGACATTTTTCCCTTACTGCTTTTAATATTCTTTCTTTGTTTTGTGCATTTGGTGTTTTGACTATTCTGTGACGGAAGGAGTTTCTTTTCTGGTCCAATCTATTTGGAGTTTTGTAGGCTTCTTGTATGTTTATGGGCATCTCCTTCTTTAGGTTAGGGAAGTTTTCTTCTATGATTTTGTTGAAGATATTTACTGGCCC
Source organism: Rattus rattus (assembly GCF_011064425.1). Lineage (NCBI taxonomy): Eukaryota > Metazoa > Chordata > Mammalia > Rodentia > Muridae > Rattus > Rattus rattus. The sequence continues at coordinate 61,092,143 of NC_046172.1, forward strand.
TTTGAGTTGGGAGTCTTCATTGTCTTCTATACCTACTATCCTTAGGTTTGATCTTCTCATTGTGTCCTGGATTTCCTGTATGTTTTGGACCAGTAGCTTTTTCCGTTTTACATTATCTTTGACAGTTGTATTGATGATTTCTATGGAATTTTCTGCTCCTGGGAGTCTCTCTTTTCTCTCTTGTATTATGTTGGTGATGCTTGTATCTACATCTCCATGTTTCTTCCTTTGGTTTTCTCTATCCAGGGTTGTCTCCCTTTGTGCTTTCTTTACTGTTTCTATTTCCATTTTCAATTCCTTCACCTGTTTGGTTGTGTTTTCCTGTAATTTTTTCAGGGATTTTTGTGTTTCCTCTCTAAGGGCTTCTACTTATTTATTTTTGTTTTCCTGCATTTCTCTAAGGGAGTTCTTTATGTCTTTCTTAAAGTCCTCCATCATCATGATCAAATGTGATTTTAAATCTATATCTTGCTTTTCTGGTGTGTTTGGATATTCCTTGTTTGCTTAGGTGGGAGAATTGGGCTCTGATGATGCCATGTAGTCTTGGTTTCTGTTGCTTGGCTTCCTGCGCTTGCCTCTCACCATCAGATTATCTCTGGTGTTACCTTGTTCTGCTATTTCTGACAATGGCTTGACCGTTCTATTGGCCTGTGTGTCAGGAGTGCTGTAGACCTGTTTTCTTGTTTTCTTTCAGCCAGTTATGGGAACAGAGTGTTCTGCTTTCTGGCATGTAGTTGTTCCAGTCCACTGTCTTTCAGCTGTTCCTGTGGGCCTGTGTCCTGAGTCCACCAGGCAGGTCACTTGGAGCAGAAAAGTTGGTCTTACCTGTGGTTCGGGCCTGAAGTTGCTCCTCAGCTTTGGGTTTCAGCTCTCTGGAAGGGCAGCAACCAGAAGGGTCTGCCCCTATTTCTGGTGCGCAGGGGACCCTGGTGGTGCTAGGTGTTTTCCTCTTGAGTCAGAAATGTGGGCAGAGTGTAGTCTCCTCTGGTTTTCCAGGCGTGTCTGACCCCCTGAAGGTCTTGCTCTCCCTCCCACAGGATTTGGGTGCAGAGAGCTTTTTGACCAGGTCCATTCAGATTTGAGCAGTCTGAAACCCCCTACTCAGTCTTTATACCTATAGTGTAGCAGTTTCTGAAGAGAACTCAACGCATAGAACCCTTGATCTGAGTCTGTGGCTATAAGACAGTCAGTGTTTATGTCCTACTGAAAGCTCCCCTCAAAAAAGCATGTGTTTTTTTTTTTTTAAAGATATTTTGTTCCTTGATTAATTTTGTTCAACTTGACTCTTTGATTTTACTGGCCTTGATTATCTACTAACTTGTTTTTGTTGTTTGTTTGTATTTTATTGTAGCCTTAGTCCCTCTAAGATCCATTACAGTGTTGGTAAACAGTATATTCTCTAAAAAACAAAGAAAAAATTAAATTAAATTAAATTATAAAAATGCTGAATTGATTTCTTTGACTCTATTAGAAGCTTTTCACTTATTTAAAACATTATCAAACTGAAGTTATATGTGAATTTAAATCAATTCAAAAAAGTATAAATAAGAATCTGAAGGACAGCCCCTGATATTCTGCAAACACACACACACACACACACACACACACACACACACACACACACACACACACACGAACAATGTTTTAGCACTTATTATGAATGTGAGTCTTTGACTTATGTGAGTCTTCCGGCCTCTTATATCTGACACTACTTTTATTTTAACATAACACAAGTTTCTTTCTTTTATGGTTCATCATGGCTACTGTAAATACCATACTCTGGAAGTCCATTAGCTATAAAAAGTGTAGTGGAGTTTTCATCCAATATGGGTATATTTTGGTTGTATAGAGCTCAAGTGTATTAAAACATTATGATATGAACTGTCCAAAATGAGAATTTTAATCTCCCACTAATAGCAAGAGGAACTTATTATGTCTAATGTTAAACACTGTCTTAAGAGGACTCTGTGAACAGGATAGCAACAGCCCCAAGCCCTACTGCTTCTTCTCAAGCCTAATCAGATGAAATTGATAAATGGATTCTCATGTTTAGGAGAATGATGCTAGAGGGTGATGCTGGTTTCAGACAATTGAAATGCACTGACTGTCACAGATCATCAAAGGCCAGTGGTGTCACATTTGTTAGCATTTTGTCTGCAGAGATAGAGCTTTGCTGTGCTTCTCTCTACACACACACACACACACACACACACACACACACACACACACACACACTCACACACACACACACACACACACACACACACACACACACACACACACACACACACACTCACACACACACACACACACACACACACACACACACACACACACTGACACACACACACACACATGGGGTGGGACACACACACACACACACACACACACACACACCTCACACACACACACACAGAGAGAGAGAGACATGCATGCACGCACGCATGCACACACACACACACACACACGACACACACACACTGACACACACCTCACACACACACACACACACACACACACACAACACAACACACTCACACACACACACACATCAATCTTTCTGTCTCCTTGAGGAAAATAAAGTCTGTTCTTTTTTAAAACACAAGCTTGAAACTGGCTTTTTTTACACAGTAAATTCCTAACTTCTTTATTGGAAAGAAGTAAGAGCAAACAAAGTAAGACTTTGTTTTGAAACAGCAGAAGAGCAGTCTTCCCACCAGTGAAAATCACATCATCTCAAAAACAGATTAGGGAACCATCTAGCTTGCAAAATGAGGGGACTGTTCCAGGAGGAGGAACATGATGGTATGGTCCATTTTTACATCTGCTGTAGCAATTCCTATGAGGGCTGGAGGTAGATTGAAGGGAAGAAAAGTCCTGGTGAGGACTTTTGTAAATTTATAAACAATGCTACCTGGTCATAGTTATATTTACTACATTAAAACTTCATATTTCCTTGTTAATTGATAGGTTTCCTTAGAATTTGATTACCAATCACTTGCTTTACCAATTTTCTTTTTTAATAAGTTAGTGTTTTAAATATTACTTTATTCATATCAATTTAATATACTTCTATACTTTTTTGCCATATGTTTTTGTTGAAATAGAAAGTCTCCTATGGGACTGCAATTCCTTTCCCCCTTCCACTCCTAAAGTCCTTCCATCATTTCCTCCAACAGGGTCCCTGAGCTCAGTCTTTTTTTTTTTTTTTCCATCTTTATTAACTTAAGTATTTCTTATTTACATTTCGATTGTTATTCCTATTCCCGGTTTCCGGGCCAACATCCCCCTAACCCCTCCCCCCCGTTCTCTATGGGTGTTCCCCTCCCCATCCTCCTCCAGTCTTATGCCTGGCTCCAAACACTCTTGTCTGCATTGGTCAGTTGCTGGCCATGATGGAGGATGCCCTCATAGAGCCAAAGGGGAGGGAAGAGAGGGCAGATGTGTGATGAGGGGTTTGTGGAGGTGTAACTGCAAAGTAGCATATCATTTGAGATATAAACAAATGAAATGATTAATAAAAAATAAAAAATAATAAATAATAAAAAAGAAAATCTCCTCCTCCTAAGGGTCATTTATTCCAATACTTATGTGTTGCTGATGAGGACACTTTAAAGTTATGGAACATTCAGGAGATGAAGCTTTGATGAAGGGCATCACTGGGATTGGGTTTTGAGGGTTTAGAGCACTGGTCTGCATCCAGTTTTCTCCCTGTGCTTCCCGTGTCTGGACAGAAATGTAATCTTTAAGCTTCCTATTCCTAGTACAAGACTTTCCAACCATTATGAGTATTTATCTTTCTGAAATCATAAGACACAATTAACTCTTTCTTAAATAGCATTTGGTCATTTTTTTTTAAATCACAGCAACATAAAATAACTGATACAGTATTTCATTCACTGATGATCTTAACATTCAACTTTTTTCCCAGTAATTTTATAAGAGATTGGTGCGTATAATATTTTTTAAGAAACATTATCAGAATATTTACATACATAAAATTAAATCTCACTAACCTTTACATGTTTAGTTAAATATTTTAGAAAATCGTTCTTCATCTGCAAAAATATCTGTGCTATATATTTGAAAAACTATATAATATATAATACTAATTTTCACTTGGAAATGCAAATACCATGTCAACACAGAATATTTTATATTACATTAATATATTAAATGCAATATATACATAATGCACTTTGGTATGTATTAGAATCTAATCTTAAAATCATAGTCCTGTAATGGAAGATTTTTGTTCTTAACAATCTAAAAGACATCAGCCAGAATAACTGAATTTCATTTGAAACAGAGAGTGAGAAAAGAGGGTTAGGGGTTAAGGTTCTTCAATGTGTGTCCAATTATTTTCTAAGAGCCACATCTACAAAAATAAAACAATAGAATGATAGCAACATGGGAACAACAGCATGGGAATGAAGGCAAGCGAGGACAGAATGTCCAGGCATTCAGAGGTAACCTAAATAAACTGAACAAAATAAAAATGAATTTTTTAGATACAGTTTCACTGCTGCCCATGTTGATCATGACCTTCCAGTGGTCTTTCTATCCGCACGTCTCAAGTGCTAGGACTACAGACATAAGCTACTATACTTGGCTTGACTAATAATTATTTGGTAATAGTTGTTGAAGTCACTGTAAGATGTAATTTATTTTGTCTAGTACTTGTGTGAAAAATACATTTGTGTAAATTGTGTACATTCAGGCATCGGTGTAATTTTCCAGTTGTCTAGCTAATTTCCAACTGTAGAATGATGTCCAAAGTATTAAAGCACTATAAAATTTGTCTCTGACTTATCAAAACAAAAAAGAATTTTTAGAAAACTATCCAGTAGCATTCTTGGAAAATTATAGAACCAAGTGAAGAAATATGAAGCTTCATGTGGAGGGGGCCCTGATTCTGTCATTTGTCTAAATCTTGTTCCTTATACCGGAAAGGTGCTCAGATGCTGACCAAAGAGAAGAATGTCAAATCTAGTTTGGCACTATTTTATTAGATGACGTTCGTGCTTTGGCCTAGATCCACTTGAGAACATGGCATCCAAAAGCCTGGCTGCTTGAGAGAACTGCAGTTGATTGCTTATGCCTGTGACCTTCTTTCTCAGAAGGATTCCCCTTGACTGAGTGGAAGGGTAGGAGATCCAGTGATGCGGAAGTACAAAAACAATGAGATTTGTGTACCATGAGCTCTCTTCAATCCAGATAAAGTTAGAGAACGCCTAAAGTCGCTTTCTTACTTTACTCCATCCCCTGCCCAACCTTGCTATATGTGTTTCTCCTTTAACACATCTTCAGTTCAGATTCTGCTCTCAGGAATCTTCGTTATCAAATACAGTTGACTACTATCTTTTGCATTACTATGATTGTGACTTTTACCTTAAGCTTACAACTCTGTATGGCATTTCCACATTTGTCCTCCCTCAATAATCTACAGGGTTTGTAAGTGCAAGGAATGTGCACATTTTACTCTCCTTAGGTCACTTCACTTAGATGATAAAATGGAAAGTTGAACTTAATCCAAAATAAAAAGCATATCACAGCATATGAAAGGGTGTGGATATGAGGTGTGCAGACAGTGCACATAACAACAGGCTGCTCATTCCAATGTCTCCATGTGTTCTACCCGAGAATGTCATTACTGGTTCACCCATTTTATTTCCCAACTAAATTGTGACTGACAAAAACCCCACCAAGTTTAATTGTCTGTCAAGAAAGATCACACACACACACACACACACACACACACACACACACACACACACACACACACACACAGTTTATCCAATCTAGTTAATTTACAAAATGAGTCCTATACAGTTTTCCTTTCTTTACTAGTTTCATTATTACTTCTTCAGTAGGGGTTCAGGTTTTAAATTGGTGACTTAGCAGTTTTAATTAAAGATCTGAAAACAAGACTTTGAAGGGAAGAAGTGGAAATTTCACGGTTGTGTTAGCATTTGTGAAAACTCTATTATCACTCTGAAGATATGCTATGTAAAATTATTTCATATTTGACAAATGATTCTCATTGATTATTATGTTGCATCATCTGTAGGAATCCATGGTGGATATGGAACGGTCAAGTAATTTTCTTGAACATGTGCTGTGCACACAGAGCTGCACTATCAGTTCTTAGGGGCTACTAATTTGACAAGAAAGTGTAGAAACTCAACCTCTGTTGCAGGAGTTTGTACTAGCTAGAAGAACAACACACCAGAAGAATATATGGGGAAAAAGCCTTGGCTAGCAATTTTAAATTAATTCACCATTACTACTGAGATTTGAATGAATATGAGAGTCTGATTAGGAAGAACTAGATCAAAAGTAAAATAGATTTTTTCAGAAAGAAATACCTCTCCAGTGTAGTGGTGAATCCCATTTATAAAGATACTTTAGTAAGATGTAGGTCAGCCCAAGCTACACATTGAGATATTGTTTCAAAAAAATAGACATTTTCAATTTTCCTTCCCATGTTTCCTGATTCCTACCCCCATGATTCACACCATGGATCTGAACATGCCATTATCAAATACTAGAAGGAATTAAACAGTGAGTTTCAAAGCTGAGATTTTCACTAGTCTGCTACTTAGTGAAATGTCATTGACACAAGTTCTGAAATTGCTCTTTATAAATCTCTGGGTTTCTTTTTCCTTAGTGAATCTAAGAGTAAGCAGATTACATGAGAAAAATCATTTACAAATATTTTAAAATTTATATGTTATACAATTTTTTTATAGCTATTTAACTCTGTCGTTGTAATGGGCAAAACCCCAAGCAGTATGAAGATGTGTCTTTGTTGGAAAGATGCTTTCTTGAATATAAACAAGTGAAGACTTAACTCTGACCCACAAGCTTTGACTTGCCGGTTCTGCTTTAGTGGACTGACTCCCATTAACAATATTTCCAATGCAAACTACCACTACAGATTCTCAGCGTGTTTTATCAGAAATTAGCCTCAAAAGGAAATAAACTGCCAATTAGAGATTTACTTTGCCAGCACTAGACCTTTGTATTTTTCTACAAAAGACCATAAAATAACTGTTTTAGGTGCAGGTAATGATTTAACAGCTAGTCCACAAAATATCAGCAAGGAAATAGAGAGTAAATTAGAGAATTGAAAGAGGACAAAAGTCAAGTAGAACATAGTGTCCCTCAGATTTTTCTTGCCCATGGTGAAATAGGCAGGAATGGGTATCCAGGAATTTCATCAGTTACTGGTTTAAGGCTACTTTGGGTGAGGGGGAGGGAAGGAGTGAGGGAGGGAGGAAGGGAGGAGAGAGGGGAGGGGAGGGGAGGAGGGAGAGAGACACAGACAGAGAGAGAGAGAGAGAGAGAGAGAGAGAGAGAGAGAGAGAGAGAGAGAGAGAGAGAGGGCTCCAGTGTCCAAATGAAGATATCATAGGAAGGACATCAGATGCTGGTAGCTTGATATTGAGCAGAATGTATGGACATGGTAAACGTCAAATAAATATGATGGGGCACAAATAGCATTTGCTACATTTGGCTTTGCTCAGAATAATATTAATGAGGTAACAACTTCATGGATAAAAATGCTGTTATGGGAATTTTTTGGAATAAGTAAAATTGGTCTTGTAGAAAATAACTTAATTTTTTTCTACATGATGTGAACTAGATGAGTTAATCCTTTTGGGGCCAAAGAGATACCTCAGACTGCTCTTGTAGAGACCAAGTATCTGTAACTCTAGTTTCAGGGGATTCAATGACCTCTTCAGGCCTCCACAAGCACCAGGCACGCACATGGTACACACATAGTTTAGCATGCTCGGGGTCAACTTCTTGGGCTGGTTCATTGACTTTGTAAAGCAGTAGCAAATAAAATCAGTTTAATACTTGTAGTTGAAAGCATGTCCTTCATCTTGATGGAAAGCTGGGGTACATTACTAGTTGGGGTATTTAACTCTGCTGCAAGGCATATACATTCAGTAAAAATGTCAAAATCTCCCTGAATTTCCCATGCAAAATATACTTTCATTCCTAAGAGATGGCTTTATGGGTAAAGCCACCTACCAGCAAGCCAGATAATTTGAGTTCAATCCTCAGTATCCATATGGTGGAAAGAGAGAACTGATAACTGCAGGTTGTGCTCTGACATTTATGTGTAGGTTGATGTCATTATGCAGGTGAAGGCAGATAAGATAAAACGAGGCCTGTCATTGGATGAGAAGGAAGGGAGGCGGGAACAGAGGTTTTAGAAGAAGCAGAGAAGCAGGAGAGAAGGAGCTAGGAGAATCAAGATGGAGACGGAGAAGGATGACCCAGATCCAGGTGGTCTTGAATCGCCAAAGTAGTCAAGATGGATTTCTGTAGGCAAATTTATCTTATCTAGGTGGGAGGTTAATATCCTTATCAATTGGTTGTGAGTTTATAGTGAGCATGTATTGTGGATGAAGAATTTAACATATAAATCTGTTGGGTTGCAGTTTGTTGAGTCTTGATTTCACTGGGTTGTTGGAAGTGTGAGAAGAGTCCGTGGCCGAGAACCACAGTAGGCCAGCCCATGCTGGACTTCTAAAGCCCTGATTTTACCTGGCAGCTGCTACCAGAGAGTTCGCGGCTAGCAGAGAGCCACCGGGAGAGATACTAACTAGAGATAAATTATGGTTAGTACCATTTGGCCCCACGGGTGCCGGAACTAACTCTAGAGACCAGTGTGGCAAGGTGCCAGGCTGGAATGGCTTGCTGACCGCCCAGGTCAGAGAGTACTTGGGGGCAGCTTGGAGCCGCTCAGATAAATTAGTGTTAGTTCCCATAGCCCAACAGAGCCGGAACTAGCGAGAGAGTGACTATCCAGGTCAGAGAGAGCCTGGGACAGAAGCGCGGAGCAATACTTTTGGAAACTGGTCTCGCAGATTTTTTTACCACATTTATGTATGCGCCATGATGCACACCTGTGTATGCACATACACGATAAAGAAGATATAAGACAAAATGTTCAAAAAATCCACTCATAAGCTTATCTGAAATCAATGAAAAATTTGATAAAGTCCTACAGTGGAAATAAAGGGATATATATATATATATATATATATATATATAGAGAGAGAGAGAGAGAGAGAGAGAGAGAGAGAGAGAGACAGACAGACAGAGACACAGAGACAGAGACAGAGAGACAGAGACAGAGACAGAGAGACAGAGAGAGAGACAGAGAGACAGAGAGAGAGAGAGAGGGATGGAGGAGAGAGGAGAGGGGAGAGGGGAGGGGCCTTCCTTAATCTGTATTTTGTACCAGTTAGTTCAGACTATATTCTTGAGAGAGAAAATCACGAAACAACACTTGCAGTTTCTCTCTGAACCCCTTTACACTCCTTTCCAGTAGGAATAAAGGAACGTTTTTCATCACAGGCACCAGGAAAAAGAACAGATAGGTGTGCATGGCAGGCCGTCATGAAGACAGGGCTTTGCATTCCATTGTTCAATACATACATATATTTATTGAGAACCTACAGGTTTTAAGGCCACATTATTCTTGGATAGCGTAATCAATGTCTAAGCACAACAAAAAAAATGTCAGAGTCTGGTGAACATTTGCTAATGTGAGACTTCATTAAAGGTACTGCTCTCTCTAAAACCTCATCCATTCTGCAATGAGAGAGAGCTCAGGCTCTCCCTGGTGAATTCTGCTCTACTAATCTTTCCTTGGACAGATGCCAGAAGACAGCATTATTTAAAGACTTTCCCTGCTCAACTTGCTTCCTCATGTTTTCATCTCTCACAAGCTTTAGCCTTGAAAATAAGTTTTACGCCTTCACACTCTGCCTCAGTCTTTCTCTGAAAGATCCAAAAGTCCAGTTTACATAGTCCCGCATATTTCTATTGTACTCTGATGTACAAAACAGTCTGGGTTGCTCAGGGAGGATATTTTGCCACAAGTATGTATATATATGGAGACCCCAGGTAATTTCACTCTTAGGTTGAGGGCAGAAATTTACTGGTATTAGGTCACATAAAAGAAAGAAATATTCCATTTCGAAAATGACAGAAATAGAAGCATTATGAAGGTAATTTGTGTGTGCCCACTGGTGACATTGTTATGGAAATGCAGAATAAAGCTCACTCAATTCATTAGCTCTGTGCCTGGAGTATTCTAATCAGTTCTGTATGTATGTATGTATGTATGTATGTATGTATGTATGTATGTATGTATGTATGTATCTATGTATGTATGTATGTATGTATGTATGTATGTATGTATCTATCTATCTATCTATCTATCTAGAATCAAGAAACATTAGCACTTGTGTACTTTACTGAGTTCAAAGTGTTCAGAATATGTAGAAGCTCCTTATGTTTATTTTGGGTAGTGATACAGAAAAACTTGAGGATCTTGTAGGCCAGGCTCAAACTTTCACTGATTAATACCTGAAGTCGAATGTCCTTCCCCCTCTTTCATTTACTCTTTAATCATACAATCCATCTGGACCCAAGACTCTCCTCCTTCAACTGCTCCCAGTTTTCCCACGTGCACACCTCCCTTCCTGCCACCTCCACTATTTATTTAACCCTGCCCCATCTCATTTTTTTGTCTACTTGGAACCCACATGCACTGTGTGCTTCCATGGTTACTATGCACATATACCAGGGCTTCAGGCCACCATAACCCATACCTCCCAATCATACCCCATCTCCCACCATCCCACACCACCACACACGATCCCACACCATCACAACCCATCTGAACACATACCACCCTATCACAAGCCATACCACACAACACTACCCATCCCACCCCATCCACCCCACCTATATCACCCCATCCCATCCCATTATTTAAGTAAAATAAATGAATACTTTTATTAGTTAAAGGAATAGTAAGTAAACAAAAATAAACTCAAAGCTTCTCTTTGAAACCAAACTAACTTTATTTGAAACAACGGTTAAAGGGAAAGGGAAAGGAATGAACTCCCTGGAAGGACAATAGGAGGGTCCAGCCTGGTAACCTGGAGAAGACTGCAGGGTAATGAGCAAAGCTCCAGCTCACTTCTCTTTGGGGTTGTCATTCAGGTCCGTTAAAAGTCAGGCGTTAAGATGGGAATTCGGAGTTCTATAGCCACCCCCAGGACTCTACAGTGATAATGTGACTTACATAGTATTTTCAAAGTTACCAAGGAAGTACAAACACTTTTAGCAACCCACCTAGTTTCCATGAATCAGCTGTGTGAATATTACCTAAATGTGATTTTTATTACTATGCTGCTCTTCATGATTCCGAAGTTGTATTTATTAGCTAATTTTTTTGAGGACAGCGCCTCTGTGACTTCGTGGGCATACAAATGACAGCCTTCAGTGAGGAGGCACACGTTGGGTCCAGGGGTCCGAGGCTGC
>NC_046172.1:61103600-61134305 GCF_011064425.1 Rattus rattus
ATCAGTACTTCGTTCAATTGCGTATTGCTCAGATCCTGAGTTCGGCCTCTGCTTGTATAAAAGATGTTTTTGTACATTGCGGTGTCAATTAAAATAAAACTGAAAGGATGGAAGAAGCGTTGTTCAATTTAAAAATACGATGTTTAATTTTTGCTTTGTAATGAAAAACTCTTACTTAGCTTCCCAGGGCTCTAGCTTCATCCAAAATCCTATCCTTCAGTTTGTGTTCCTCACTTCTGAGGCTGTGGGTCACTCCTTCAACCTGGTATGCATGAGAGACAGGCCAGTGTGTGAAGAAAGATTAGCGAGTTCAAAGTAGGTTGGAGAATATGAAAACTTTACTGAAGGACTCTGAATCACAGTGTCAGGAAAGCCTTTTGCATTTGGATGCAGTTTTATCTGCTGGAGGATCACTCCTTATAAGCACATACTTTTTGTTGCCAGAAGGCCTTGTGCAAAGTTCCGTGCTCAACTGCTATCGGGACACTAGATGACTTGGTCGAGATGTTGTCATCAACAACACTTTTAAATTTTCAAATTTCTCTCTCAGGTAAGGTTCAAGGATAGAGTCTGTGAACCACTGTAAAACCAGCTTCCAGGTCTCAGATCGCTTTTGGGAATGCGAAAGTGACAAGGAAGGGTTGCTTTAGGAAACTAATTTTTCCTGACTGCAGAGAAGCAAATGCCATCCAAAAGGGACACATCTGCTGAGCTAATATTTCTGATTCATGTACTAAGGAAAATAGGTAAAAGTGGATGTTGACTCAGGAGAATATTTACAGCCCTGGCCGCTGGTCAGAGATTATAAGTGAAAGCCACTGCGGGCTTCTAAATGCCCTAATGCTACACAAATAAAATAAAAAGAGGAAATATATTTAATACATTTCATTTAATTCAAAGTATTCTAAATACCATCATTTCAATGTGCCATCAGTGTGAAAAAAATAGACTCATTTGCATTCAGTGATATATGATATATGTTCACAATCTGGTGTGAACTTTTTGCTTACAAGTTTTAATTCCATGTGTATTTTAATTTGTGTGTTTGTTTAATATGATGATAGCACCACTCCTGGCTGTCACACTGGGGGCAGACATCATGATTTTACTTATTGGCATTAAATGCTGAGGTATTTTAATATGAACTAAACTTATTCTTGGAAACATATTTGTTATTAGTTAGTCCAGAAAACTGTTTCTCCAGGTAACAAAAGATTCTGCCCAGAGAATCAGAAGAGTAATTCCACTTTGTGTTGCTGCTAGCCTTTGTTCACGAGATTTCTTGTTGCTGTTGGTGAGGGGTTTATTTACAGTCCTTTGGCCTCCGGGTAACGAATAGGTCTCAAATCCCCGTCTCCCCAATTGGAAATAAAAAGATTCAATGTTGAACCCATTCAAGGGGTTAATTTCCGGGCTGGAGAGTGGCTACAGCAGTTAAAGAGGAACCATTGCATCTGCAAGGACCCATTTCAACTCTCAGCAGCCACACAGTGACTCAAACACATCTACAACTGCAGTCATGGTGCAATTCCTTTTCTGAACAAGGTAGACATCAGGCTTTTGCAGACATACATATGCATGCAAGAAACATGTACACACCTGAAATAAGCATCTAATGTCTTTTAAAAAGGTGACCCTCAGTTTGTTTATGGTGGATTATGTGGATGGATTTCTGTATATTGAATCCATTCCCATCCCTGGGATGAACTTCTACTTCCTCAAGCTGGATGGTGTTTTTTTATGTGGTCTTGGATTCAGTTTGAAAAGTGTTTTATTGAGTAATTTTGCATCAACGTGTATAAGAGAAATTGGCCCGAGGTCCCTCTTTCTTCATTAACGGCTTCATATTTTGTAGGTGTCAGGGTGACTGTGGCTCCTTGAATCTGTTTGGCAGTGTTCTTCTGTTTTTTCTGGAATAGTTTGAGGAGTCTGTCATTAGCTCTTTTGAAAGTGTCGAACCATCTGACCGCACGCTCTTTTTGGGATTGGGGTTGGGAAACTTTTAATGACTCTTTATTTCCTTAGGGATTATACAACTATTTAGATAGCTTACCTGATCTTGATTTACCTTTGGTTAGTGGTCTCTGTCCAGAATAATCATCCATTTCATTTAGATTGTCCAATTTTGTGGAGTATGGGCTTTTTTTGAAATAAGACCTAATGATATTTTGAATTTCTTAAGTGTCCATTTTTATGTCTCACTTTTTGTTTCTTTTTTTGTTAATTTGGATACTTTCTCTGTGCCCTTTAGTTAGCCTGGTTAAGGTTTTTCTATCTTGTTGATTTTCTCAAAGAAGCAGCGATTGGTTATGTTTATTCTTTATATTGTTCCATTTGTTGATTGATTTTATTCTTGAGTTTGATTATGGCTTATTCTCTAAGATCAAGAATTAACAAATGAAACCTCATAAAACTGCAAAGCTTCTGTAAGGCATTGGGGAAAAATGGCAACCAACAGTTTGGGGAAAGATCTTTACCAATCCTGCATCTGATAGAGGGGTGATATCCAATATATACAAAGAACTCAAGAAGTTAGACTCCAGAGAGCCAAATAACCTTATTAAAAATGGGTTACAGAGCTGAAGAATAGCTCAGCTGTAGAATTCTCAGCTGCAGAATATCAAATGACTGAGAAGCACCTAAAGAAGTGTTCAACATGCCTAGTCATCAAGGAAATGCAAACCAAAATAACCTTGAGTTTCCACCTCACACCAGTCAGAATGGCTAAGATCAAAAAGTCAGGTGACAACAGATGCTGGCTATTGAGGATGTGGAGAAAGAGGAACACTCCTCCATTGCTGGTGTGATTGCAGACTGGTACAACCACTCTGGAAATAAGTCTTGAGGTTTCTCAGAAAATTGGACATTTCACTACCTGAGGACCCAGCTATACCTCTCCTGGGCATATACCCAAAAGATGCCCCAACATATAACAAAGACACATGCTCCACTATGTTCATAGCAGCCTTATTTATAATAGCCAGATGCTGGAAAGAACCCAGATGCCCTTCAACAGAGGAATGGATACAGAAAATGTGGTACATCTACACAATGGAATATTACTCAGTTATCAAAAACAATGACTTCATGAAATTCATAGGCAAATGGATGGAACTAGAAAATATCATCCTGAGTGAGGTAACCCAATCACAAAAGAACACACATGGTATGCACTCATTGATAAGTAGATATTAGCCCAAAAGCTCAAATACCCAAGATGCAATGCATGGACCACATGAAACTCAAGAAGAAGGATGACCAAAGTGCAGATGCTTCAGTCCTTCTTAAAAGGGGGAATAAAAATATTCACAGGAGGAGATATGGAGACAAAGTTTTGAGCAGAGCCTGAAGGAATGACTATTTAAAGCCTGCCCCACCTAGGGATCCAACCCATATACATACAGCCACCAAACCCAGACAATATCGCTGATGCTGAGAAGTGCATGCTGACTGGAGCCTGATATAGCTGTCTTCTAAGTGGCTTAGACAGAGCATGACAAATACAGAGGCAAATGCTAGCAGCAATCCTTTGAAGTGAGAACGGGGGTCCCCAATGGAGGAGTTAGAGAAAGGACTGAAGGAGCTGAAGGAGTTTGTAATCCCGTAAGAACAACAATACCAAATACCAACCAACCAGAGCTACCAGGGACTAAACCACCATCCAAAAAGTACACATGGGCAGACCCATGGTTCCAGCTGCATATGTAGCAGAGGATGGCATTGTCTGGCATCAATAGGCGGGGAAGCCTTTGGTCTTGTGAAGGCTCGATTCCCCAGTGCTGGGAATGCCAGTTCGGTGAGGTGGGATAGGTGGGTGGGAGGAGGAGCATACTCATAGAAGCAGGGGGAGGCAAATGGGAGGGGGGAACTGGGAAAGGGGATAACATTTGAAATATACATACAAGACTTGATGATGTAGCTTAGTTGCATGAAATATACATACATAAATATCCAATTAAAAAAAAGAAAAAATATGATTTAAGGGCTCGATTCTGTTTCAATTCTAAATATTTAATACTTTAATTTTGCAAGGAAGTTTTAAACTACTTCCTACCTTAGCTTCATTCACTTTTTTTTTTATAAAATAGATTGTCTCACCTGACTATATAGTTTTCTATATGCACTGACTATAGCTTCTTTACTATACCCTGACTATAGTTTCCCCTCCTCCTCCTCCTCCCTATTATCCCTCCTGTCCCCTTCCATCTGGATTACTCCCTGAAGTGGAAACGTAAGGGTTCTTTGAAAAGTCAGTTGTGTCAAAGAACACTGCACTCACAGACAGTACAATCATAAAGATGACGGTATTTGGCTGTTTACAGAGCCTGTAACTGGACCAGATGACTAGAACATCTAAACCACATCCGTATTGCTTAATCTCACAGCTCAGCAAATGGGTCCTAAGGCTCTTCCAAAGGTTACATGTTTCAAAGGGCTTAAGAAGCTTCAATTCTTCTTTTTTTTTTATTATTAACTTGAATATTTCTTATATACATTTCGAGTGTTATTCCCTTTCAATTCTTCTTAAGACACAGTTTCAAGCCTTTAGTTACGAGTACCACTTCCACCACATCCTGCTGGTCACACAGAGTTTACTTCTATTCAGTATGGGATGTAACACCACAAGAGAAAAAAACAACAGGACATGATATTCATGTGGATACTGATCATCACTCCTTTTCATTCAGACATTGGAGGAAGACCTAAGGATACAGACGGAAATTCATTCTTTCTCAACTAGCTAATTGGTCTGAGAGTTTATTATACACTATGAATGCTGAACTAATGTCTCTTCTAAGTTCATAGTTTTACATCTTTTTCATTCATTGAGCATCTTTTTATCTACATGTTCTTTTTTTATATATATACTAAGTATTAATTAAAGATCTCTGAATTGTTTAATATTATCAACTTCATAGCTTTTTTTTTTGTGTATTAAATTTGAGTATTTCTTATTTACATTTCGAGTGTTATTCCTTTCGGAGTTTCTGGCCAACATCCCCTAACACCTTCCTCCCACTTCTTTAGGGGTGTTCCTCCATCCTCCCCATTGCCGCCCTCCCCCAACAATCTAGTACACTGGGGTTCAGTATTAGCAGGACCCAGGGCTTCCTCTTCCACTGGTGCTCTTACTAGGATATTCAATGCTACCTATGAGATCAGAGTCCAGGGTCAGTCCATGTATAGTCTTTAGGTAGTGGCTTAGTCCCTGGAAGCTCTGGTTGTTTGGCATTGTTGTTCATATTGGGTCTCGACCCCCTTCAAGCTCTTCCAGTCCTTTCGCTGATTCCTTCAGCGGGGGTCCCGTTCTCTGTTCAGTGTTTTGCTGCTGGCATTCGCCTCTGTGTTTGCTGTATTCTGGCTGTGTCTCTCAGGAGAGATCTACATCTGGTTCCTGTCAGCCTGCACTTCTTTGCTTCATCCATCTTGTCTAATTGGGTGGCTGTATATGTATGGGCCACATGTGGGGCAGGCTCTGAATGGGTGTTCCTTCAGTCTCTGTTCTAAACTTTGCCTCCGTATTCCCTCCTAAGGGTATTCTTGTTCCCCTTTTAAGGAAGGAGTGAAGCATTCACATTTTGGTCATCCTTCTTGAGTTTCATGTCTTCTGTGTATCTAGGGTAATTTGAGCATTTGGGCTAATATCCACTTATCAATGCGTGTATACCATGTGTGTTTTTCTGAGATTGGGTTACCTCGCTCAGGATGATATTTTCCAGTTCCATCCATTTGCCTATGAATTTCATAAAGTCATTTTTTTGATAGCTGAGTAGTATTCCATTATGTAGATGTACCACATTTTCTGTATCCATTCCTCTGTTGAAGGGCATCTGGGTTCTTTCCAGCTTCTGGCTATTATAAATAAGGCTGCTATGAACATAGTGGGGCATGTGTCTTCGTTATATGTTGAGGCATCTTTTTGGTATATGCCCAGGAGAGGTATAGCTGAGTCCGCAGGTAGTTCAGTGTCTAATTTTCTGAGGAACCTCCAGACTGATTTCCAGAATGGTTTTACCAGTCTGCAATCCCACCAACAATGGAAGAGTGTTCCTCTTTCGCCACATCCTCGCCAGCATCTACTGTCACCTGACTTTTTGATCTTAGCCATTCTCACTGGTGTGAGGTGAAATCTCAGGGTTGTTTTGATTTGCATTTCCCTTATGACTAAAGATGTTGAACATTTCTTTAGGGGTTTCTCAGCCATTCGGCATTCCTCAGCTGTGAATTCTTTGTTTAGCTCTGAACCCCATTTTTAATAGGGTTATTTGTCTCCCTGCGGTCTAACTTCTTGAGTTCTTTGTGTATTTTGGATATAAGGCCTCTATCTGTTGTAGGATTGGTAAAGATCTTTTCCCAATCTGTTGGTTGCCGTTTTGTCCTAACAACAGTGTCCTTTGCCTTACAGAAGCTTTGAGTTTTATTGGATCCCATTTGTCGATTCTTGATCTTAGAGCATAAGCCATTGGTGTTTTGTTCAGGAAATTTTTTCCAGTGCCCATGTGTTCGAGATTCTTCCCCACTTTTTCTTCTATTAGTTGGAGTGCATCTGGTTTGATGTGGAGGTCCTTGATCCACTTGGACTTAAGCTTTGTACAGGGTGATAAGCATGGAACGATCTGCATTCTTCTACATGTTGACCTCCAGTTGAACCAACACCATTTGCTGAAAAGGCTATCTTTTTTCCATTTGATGGTTTTGGCTCCTTTGTCAAAAATCAAGTGCCCATAGGTGTTTGGGTTCATTTCTGGGTCTTCAATTCTGTTCCATTGGTCTATCTGTCTGTCTCTGTACCAATACCATGCAGTTTTATCACTATTGCTCTGTAATAGCCTGCTTGAGTTCAGGGATAGTGATTCCCCCTGAAGTCCTTTTTATTGTTGAGGATAGTTTTAGCTATCCTGGGTTTTGTTATTCCAGATGAATTTTGCAAATTGTTCTTGTCTAACTCTTTGAAGAAATGGATTGGTATTTTGATGGGGATTGCATTGAATCTGTAGATCGCTTTTGGTAAAATGGTCATTTTTACTATATTAATCCTGCCAATCCATGAGCATGGGAGATCTTTCCATCTTCTGAGGTCTTCTTCAATTTCTTTCTTCAGAGTCTTGAAGTTCTTGTTGTACAAATCTTTTACTTGCTTGGTTAAAGTCACACAGAGGTACTTTATATTATTTGGGTCTATTATGAAGGGTGTCGTTTCCCTAATTTCTTTCTCGGCTTGTTTCTCTTTTGTGTAGAGGAAGGTTACTGATTTATTTGAGTTAATTTTATACCCAGCCACTTTGCTGAAGTTGTTTATCAGCTTTAGTAGTTCTCTGGTGGAACTTTTGGGATAATTTAAATATACTATCATATCATCTGCAAATAGTGATATTTTGACTTATTCTTTTACAATCTGTATCACATTCATATACTTTTGTTGTATGATTGATCTGGCTAGAACTTCAAGAACTACATTGAATAAGTAGGGAGAGAGGGGGCAGCCTTGTCTAGTCCCTGATTTTAGTGGGATTGCTTCAAGTTTCTCTCCATTTAGTTTAATGTTAGCAACTGGTTTGCTGTATATGGCTTTTACTATGCTTAGGTATGGGCCTTGAATTCCTATTCTTTCCAGGACTTTTTATCATGAAGGGTGTTGAATTTTGTCAAATGCTTTCAGCATCTAATGAAATGATCATGTGGTTTTGTCCTTTCAGTTTGTTTTATAATGGATCAATGTTGATGGTTTTTCCCAGATATTAAAACCATCCCTGCATGCCTGGGATGAAGTTTACTTGATCATGGTGGATGATTGTTTTGATGTGCTCTTGCATTCGGTTTGTCAGAATTTTATTGAGTATTTTTGTTGATATTCATAAGGAAATTGGTCTCAGTTCTCTTTCTTTTTTTGGTCTTTGTGTGGTTTAGGTATAAGAGTAATTGTGGCTTCATAGAAGGAATTGTAGTGCTCCATCTGCTTTCAATTTTGTGGAATAGTTTGATAGTATTTATGGGGTCTTCTATGAAGGTCTGATAGAATTCTGCACTAAACCCGTCTGGACCTGGGCTCTTTTTTGGTTGGGGAGACCTTTAATGACTGCTTCTATTTCCTTAGGAGTTATGGGGTTGTTTAACTGGTTTATCTGTTCCTTGATTTAATTTGTATTTGGTATCTGTCTAGAAATTGTCCATTTCTGCAGATTTTCAAGTTTTGTTGAATATAGGCTTTTATAGTAAGATTGATGATTTTTTGAATTTCCTCTGAATCTGTAGTTATGTCTCCCTTTTCATTTCTGATTTTGTTAATTTGGACACACTCTCTGTGTCCTCTCGTTAGTCTGGCTAGGGGTTTATCTATCTTGTTGATTTTCTCAAAGAACCAACTTTTTGGTTCTGTTGATTCTTTCTATGGTCCTTTTTTTCTACTTGGTTGATTTCAGCTCTGAGTTTGATTATTTCCTGCCTTCTACTCCTCCTGGGTGTATTTGCTTTTTGTTCTAGAGCTTTTTAGTGTGCTGTCAAGCTGACATATGTTTTCCTGTTTCTTTCTTGCAGGGCACTCAGAGCTATGAGTTTTCCTCTTAGCACAGCTTTAATTGTGTCCCATAAATTTGGGTATGTTGTACCTTCATTTTCATTAAATTCTAAGAAGTCTTTAATTTCTTTCTTTATTTCTTCCTTGACCAGGTTATTGTTGAGTAGACCATTGTTCAACTTCCATGTATATGTGGGTGTTCTTCCCTAATTGTTATTGAAGAACAGCTTTAGGCCATGGTGGTCAGACAGGATGCATGGGATTATTTCTATCTTTCTGTACCTGTTGAGGCCTGTTTTTTGACCAATTATATGGTCAATTTTGGAGAAAGTACCATGAGGAGCTGAGAAGAATGTATATCCTTTTGCTTTAGGATAGAATGTTCTATAAATATCTGTTAAGTCCATTTGGTTCATGACTTCTCTTAGTCTGTCTACGTCTCTGTTTAATTTCTGTTTCCAGGATCTGTCCATTGTTGAGAGTGGGGTGTTGAAATCTCCTACTATTATTGTGTGAGGTGCAATGTGTGTTTTGAGCTTTAGTAAGGTTTCTTTTTACATGTGAAAGTTTTGTATTTGGGGCAGATATTTAGGATTGAGAGTTCATCTTGGTGGATTTTCCTTTGATGAATATGAAGTGTCCTTCCTTATCTTTTGATGACTTTTTAGTTGGAAATTGATTTTATTTGATATTTGAATGGCTACTCCAGCTTGCTTCTTCCGACCATTTGCTTGGAAAGTTGTTTTCCAGCCTTTCACTGTGAGGAAGTGTCTGTCTTTGTCTCTGAGGTGTGTTTCCTGTAGGCAGCAGAATGCAGGGTCCTCATTGCGTATCCAGTTTGTTAATCTATGTCTTTTTATTGGGGAGTTGAGGCCATTGATGTTGAGAGATATTAAGGAATAGTGATTATTGGTTCCTGTTATATTCATATTTGGATGTGAGGTTATGTTTGTGTGCTTTTCTTCTCTTTGTTATGTTGCCATGATGATTAATTTCTTCCTTCTTCTAGGGTGTAGCTTGCCTCCTTATGTTGGGCTTTACCATTTACTATCCTTTGTGTCGCTGGATTTGTAGAAAGATATTGTCTAAATTTGGTTTTGTCATGGAATATCTTGGTTTCTCCATCTATGTTAATTGAGAGTTTTGCAGGATACAGTAACCTGGGCTGGCATTTGTGTTCTCTTAGGGTCTGTATGATATCTGTCCAGGATCTTCTGGCTTTCATAGTCTCTGATGAAAAGTCTGGTGTGATTCTCATAGGTCTGCCTTTATATGTTACTTGACCTTTTTCCCTTACTGCTTTTAATATTCTTTCTTTATCTTGTGCATTTTGTGTTTTGACTATTATGTGATGGGAGGAATTTCTTTTCTGGTCCAATCTATTTGGAGTTCTGTATGCTTATGGGTATCTCTTTCTTTAGGTTAGGGAAGTTTTCTTCTATGATTTTGTTGAAGATATTTACTGGTCCTTTGAGCTGGGAGTCTTCACTCTCTTCTATACCTATATCCTTAGGTTTGATCTTCTCATTGAGTCCTGGATTTCCTGTATGTTTTGGACTAGTAGCTTTTTCTTTTTTACATTATTTTTGACCATTGTGACAATGATTTCTATGGAATCTTCTGCTCCTGAGATTCTCTCTTCTCTCTCTTGTATTCTGTTGGTGAAGCTTGTATCTACGGCTCCTTGTCTCTTCTTTTGGTTTTCTATATCCAGAGTTGTTTCCATGTGTTCTTTCTTGATTACTTCTATTTCCATTTTTAATTCCTTCAACTGTTTGTTTGTGTTTTCCTGAATTTTTTCAGGATTTTTGTCATTCTCTGTAGGCTTCTACTTGTTTATTATGTGTTTTCCTGTGTTTCTCTAAGGGAGTTCTTCTTATGTCTTTCTTTGAAGTCCTCCAGTGTCATGATCAAATATGATTTTGAAATTAGATCTTGCTTTTCTGGTGTGTTTGGATATTCCGTGTTTGCTTTGGTGGGAGAATTGGGCTCTGATGATGCCATGTAGTCTTGGTTTCTGTTGCTTCGGCTACATGTTCTTTTTTATATCTATTTAAAACTTTGAACAGGAATATAGTTTATTTGTAAAAAAAAACTACTATATTTTTAGGAACAAGAGATGGAATAAAATATATTTTTACGGAATACTTGAATCATCCTATTTTGGCATATCTATCTTCTAAAGGCAAAACTGGCAGGTGATTTTTTTTTCATTAAATTAACTTAAAAATGTGGGGCAGTGTCCTATGCAATTGATTTTCACAATTTTGAGTGTTTTATCTTTAGAGTTTAACTGCTGTTTCAATTTGCTGCTCTGTTGTGAAATAGGAAGAGGAAAAGCTAGAGTCAGAGTCCCACCCTAGGGCACGCATCCATCTTACTTTACTTGCTATTTCTGGGATAACACCAAGACTAAAAAGGAAAAGATTTATTTCAGGTTAAACTTTCAGGTCACAGCCCACCACTGAAGGAAGTGTGGACAGGAACTCAAGGCAGGAACCTGGATGTGGGAACCTAAGCAGAGAACCTGGAGAAGCACTGCTTGCTGGCTTGCTCTTGGTGACCTGCCTACCCTGTTTGCTTATATTCCCCGAGACTAACTGCCTAGGGGTGGCACCACTCACAGAGAACTAGGCCATCCCATAGCAATCATTAATTAAAAAAGAAAATGCTTCTCAGACTTGCAGACAGGCCAAGCTGATGGAGGCCTTCAATTGAGGCTCCCTCTTCACAGGAAACTTTACCTTGTGTCAAATAGACAAAAGCTAACCAGCACAATAGCATATATTATTTTCCTCTCTCTCTTTTTTAAAATTGGGTATTTCTTATTTACATTTCAAATGATATTCCCTTTCCTGGGTATCCTGTTCATAACCCTCTAACCCTCCTCCCTCCCCTTCTCATTAAATGGTGTCCCCTCTCCATCCACCCCACGCCTCCCCTGACAATCCCTTATATACTGGGGGTTCAATCTTGACAGGACCAAAGGCTTCCCCTTCCATTGGTACCCAACAAGACCATCCTCTGTTACATATGCAGCTGGAGCCCAGGGTCTGTCTATATATAGCCTTTGGGTAGTGGTTTAGTCCCTGTATGCTCTGGTTGGTTGGCAGTGTTGTTCTTATGGGGTTTGCAAGCCCCTTCAGCTCTTTCACTATTACCTCTAATTCCTCCAACGGGGTCCTGTTCTCAGTTCAGGGGTTTGCTGCTAGCATTCACCTCCACATATAGGCTTTTTTGAGCTTTTGGGCTAATATCCACTTATTAGTGAGTGTATACCATGTGTGTTTTTTCTGTGATTGAGTTACCTCACTCAGGATGATATTTTCTAGTTCCATCCATTTGCCTATGTATTTCATGAAGTCATTGTTTTTGATAGCTGAGTAGTACTCCATTGTGTAGATGTACCAGATTTTCTGTATCCATTCCTCTGTTGAAGGGCATCTGGGTTCTTTCCAGCTTCTGGCTATTATAAATAAGGCTGAATAGCTTATATTTTAAATTTAAATGAACAAAATCAGCTCTTCAGAAACATAAGGAGGGCTTGGAATATTTCCAACTACTGCATATAGCATAAAACCATTTTATAGATAAAATAGTCCCTGAAATTTATAATAAATTCATTACATCAAAAGAGAGTATCAATGTAACCTTTACATGTTCTTTATCCTTCTAGGTCAGACCCCCACCTTCTGACCTTGACTGTTGATTCTATTCCTTTGATGTCTGAGCTGCCTATGTATTTTCTGCAACCAAGGACATCACATTATTTTGAGCTTCCTATAAAACCATAGACAGGGGACAATAAGTATCCATTTCAACACTGGCTGTATCATTCACTAGAATATTTTTCTTTATTGATGTCACATTTCCTAGGGTAAAAATTTGAAAGTTGGGTACCTTTTCAAAATGAGTCCCTAAATTAAACCAATATCATTATCTTTCCCTCCTTTCCCACTGCTGTGCTGGGTACAATACAGAGAACTAACTCTCTCCACATATAGGCTTTTCATCTCCAAATCATCGTGTCTGAAAGTGCATGTGTAGGGACTGTCGAGATGCTTCTATAAAACTTAGAAAGACCCAGTTCTGTACCCTTAAAATCCCACTTCATAAGGAAGTTGTAGAGGGTTTGTAATTCATGTCATTACTGTGTGTTAATGGACTGAGTTACTAGTGTCATTTTTCATGTCCCAAACTTCACAGTGTTTAAGAACAACTTCTATAAAAGCATGCAAGATTTGTATCCATTCCCCTACAAAACATACACACATGCAACATAGTAGTGAGTGATATTTCCAATATAAAATTTAGAATATTTACAGTAAGGGAAAGAAAAAAAATTGTCTTAGGATGCCCAGAACCAGGAACTTAAGTTCAGGATGGCATTCAATAAATTAGGTGATCGTTAAATGCAGAAACAGAGTAGTGTCAAGTGAAGCGAAGAATAAATCCAATCCACCAAGGTAAAGGTTAATGCCCATGTAGCTGCACAATACAGCTGGCATTCATAGTTTCCAGGCTGTTCCAGGGAGCAAATGAAGCATCCATCCTCAAAGTTACATCTGTGCTTTCAAAATTCCTGTAAAACCTAGGTGGCAGGGGTCTCATGGTTTCAGAGTTGATCTAGTGAGCAACAAATCTCCATCATCAATGACATGCAAGCCACAGGCTTTATCGCTCTCTGGGATAGAGAAAATTCTCAGGCAGAAACTATAGACCATTCGCTCAGCTTACACCAGGGAAGGGTAAAAATAATGTTTTTAGCTAGATTATTGTCACAGAATCATCTATGTTATTATTGAAAATGTCATCTAATTGTGAAAAATAGTTGAGCCCTCTGGCAAGGCTAAGAGAAAATATGAATTAGGACATTCTTCATAATAATTCTGTAAATGTTTTGTTTTCCATAGCCTTTCTCAATGGAGAAAAGGTCAACAAACTCACTGTAGAGTTTGACAACCAAATGCTCCCAAAATTCACAGTATCTTATAATAAAAAACTTCACACTGTACACTAATATCTTTGGAAGAGTTCCTCATCCCAACAAAAAAACCATGAAACAGACCAGTTCCTTAGGTTGTGGCCTAGTTATAGACAGCAGACCATGCACTCAAGACTTTTGCAGCACACCTTCCCCCCCCAAACATGGTGTTTCTCTGTGAGGAGACCTGGAATACAACTTCATGAAACTGTAAGAACAAATGCCTAAGTTGCAATGAAGATCCAAGACCTAACATTTTTGTACTGGGCAATCAATAGTGGGGCTCATCCCTAGGATATTCGAATTTTCCTTTTCCCAGCAGATATTCATTGCCTGTAATTCTGTCTAGGAATAGGTCCCTGTGAATATTTTCCCTTCCATGGGAACATGTCCATGATATTACCATTGTCCTGGACGTGCTAATGCAGTCGTTTGTCGGAGAGACTTTTTCACAGACTCCCTGGTGTTCTGCCTCTTTCTGCCCTCTCTTCCTCGATGTTCCCTGAGCCATAGATGCAGGAGTTGCGATGCAGATATAGGCACTGGGGCTGAGCCCCTCCTCATCTGTTGATATCTATATTGTGTCCAGTTGTGTTTTTCTATGATGGTCTCCATTTGCTAGAAAGAGGGGCTTCTTTGGTAAAGGGTGGTAGCTACATTTAGGTGTGTGTTTAAGGACAAAATTTAGACTATCGTGAGGAAGTATGTAGGACTCGTAAAGTGGAGGTAGTAGACTCTGTTCTAAGGCTCACAACTCTACTATCCCTGGGAAGCTGGTTAGATTTCCAGTACCATGTATGATTTTGCTCCTGTTGAGTGGGCTTTAAGTTAGTGAGAGAGCTGTTGGCTGACACAGAAGTGTGAGTGCCACCCATTGTAACTTTAGGTTTCTCTTGTCATGCTGGTAATTGCTGTGGTTAATGGGTATTGCAGCTGGCTTGCTTCCCTCCCTTAGCACCTTGCATTGTATTTTCTAGAACAATGGAAGCCGGACTGCAGAAAAGAGGCTTTCTGGCTAGATCCAGGTCAAATCAAGAGTTGTGTATCCTAAGTGTGCCACTACAATAACAATAAGGGCTGTCTATAATCTATATTGTTTAGGGAAATCTTGGGAATTAACTAGACAACTATTGTAAGGAGGTTTCTATTGTGTCTGCTTCTGGGGCTTTGCTAATCCTCGTTCTTGTGGGAATTGCATTGCCAGCCCAGTTGACAACACACACACACACACACACACACACACACACTTATGCACTCACTCACATGTCACACTTTGCTCAGGCATATGCTCCTGCTCACTGCGATATACCCTAATTTTATATTATTTTAATAAATACAAGATAATATTTAATACACATTTCCATAGAAACATTCTTTAAAATATAGGTCAAGACAGACAATCTGGAAGTCCACCAGAAATCCTGTCATAAATAAAGCACTTTTTTGTTCATACTGTGTAGAACAGAATGGAGGAAACCACTCGTGGGGCACTCCCTTCCTTGTCATAGTAGAATCCAAGGTATTCAGGCAAGATCTCCTAGCAACTGACTGACCCCAATGAAACAAATCCCTGAGGCTGCGGTGGAGGCTGAAGCAGCAGCGGAGGCAGAGGCCGTGGCTCCACAGCCAGAAATACTATGGGAGACCACAGGCTGCCAGGGAGCCAGGCCCGTCGGACACTAAAGCCAACATCCCAGGACACTACTGTCAGGTCTATGTGGAAAGACTCTTCCAAGTGTTTTTCAAAGCACAAGAAAGAGCAACTGAGGTTGCCTACCTCCTTGGAGAATCAGCACCGACTCTATGGTAAGGAACGGTCAGATGACTTCAGGAAAGGCGGGACATCGAGTGAAGGGCTGACCCCACGCAGCACAGAGGGTATCTTTTTCCCAACAATTTCTCGTAGAGGATGTAGTCCCATCGCCAACAAGAATCAGCAAAAGTCAGCTGATGATTCAGGACTTTTATACCCGCTTTTGACAGTCCAGCCAACACGTAGAACTTTCTGGGATGACATAAATGCCCGCCACAATCAACAGCTGCTTGCTCCATGGCCTAGAGGAGAAGAAAATTCTGCAGACATATTAATTAAAATGCTGGAAACACCGAAACCTAACCGGGTGCTGGAAAACAAGTGGCCGTATTGGGAAGATCACAGGGAAGCAACCAAGCAGCCCACCACCTCTGGCAAACAGTCTCAAGGAAAATTCGATCTGGAACATCACAAGCTTCCCTGGACGTGTGAAGGCACTTGGCTCCACGATGGTAAATACAGAGGACAGGATATGCTTAGCTCTATTTATTATAAATATATATACAAAGGAGGAAATGACGAATGGGCCCAAACTTACAGAGATTCCATGCAGCATATTGACACAGGATATGAAGGCCAATCAAGCTATGA
Source organism: Rattus rattus (assembly GCF_011064425.1). Classification (NCBI taxonomy): domain Eukaryota; kingdom Metazoa; phylum Chordata; class Mammalia; order Rodentia; family Muridae; genus Rattus; species Rattus rattus. The sequence goes on from NC_046172.1 coordinate 61,119,504, forward strand.
AGACTCACCATGTGTCAGGAGAACTGATCTGTGTAATTTTGACATCAAGTATGGTATGAAAATGAGCAATGGGAAGGACACATCATTATCTAAACAGGAGTCCAGCTTTGTTATAAAACTCCAAACCCCACCAGATCTTTGCAGAGTCAACAAACACAAAAGATATGAATCACCATTCCTGAAAAGCAACCAGTTGAAAACACTAGAAACAGAAGACTCTCTAACTGATTCCAATGAACTTGAACTTCAAGGTGAAAATGCTGGCAAGACAGAGATCGCTGAGCAAGCCTATGAATCAACTGACTGGAAGTACTTTATAAGCAAGGAAGACACCACGCCAAGCACCCTTGAACAGATGTTTATGAAGAAGGGATGGGGTTATGAATGTTCTACTCCAACATCAAAAATGTTTAGGGATTATTATTGGATCATGGATTCAGATGATGATGATGATGATGATGATGATGAAGAGGAGAAGGAGAAATCGAAGGAAGAGCAGACAGAAAAGAAGTAGATGACTTTCTAATCATAACTCATTTGGCTATATCCAGTTCTCTTTTTACTCATCAATCAAGGTATACATCATGAACTAATTCTCACTGAACTTCTGCCTTGCCTTCACATAATACATTACTTTGTCAGCTATGAGATGAATATTCACACATACTTTTTTGACATTATTGTTGCATTGAAGATACTACATCATTACATTAAACAATAATAAGACTGAATAAGACCATGAACAAAAAGCTAATATTAGGAAGATCCTGGATGACATTAACAATGTGAGAAGACTATCAAAACACTACAATTGCAAGAATAAAAGGAGACTTGTGCGGCTCTCTGTGGATGAAAACTTAATTAAATAACTAGCGATTGTTTTGTCAACTGAAACTTGAAATCAATAGCTAAATAAATGTGAATTCATCTTCTGTAACAGTTACTGTGATTTCAATTTCAGTTTCATTTTGGTGCTTACAATATTAGTTTTCACTTGTTTGTATAGAACAGTCACAAGACAATGGCTATTTTAATTTATTCCTTTTGTGCATGTTCAGTGAGAACAGTTAAGATTTAATATTTTCACAATTAGATCCTTATCACACATGAGACTTGCAAATGTTGTGATCTCATAGTGCCTTTTATTATTTTGTTTCTTTTCCCTGCAGAAAATGTCATGTTGGAATATCTCCCCGTCTTTCTTTTGCATTCAGGCTGTGTTTTTAATATCACATCCCAAAAGTTAATTCTCATGCAAATATCTAAAGTCTGTTAGGTTCTCAGCAACTAGAATGTGCAGAGAACATGATGGACACTCAAATAGTTGGTAAAGAATTGTGAAATGGAATACATTTTTAAAATATGATTTATTTTTATTCTAGAACATTCCCCCCCACATGTTAAAAATTCACACATTTCTATGGTCCTCTCCGCCTTTCATAAACATTGTGAAGTTGTCCCTGCCACTGGTGACTTCCCCCCACCCCACGAAGTCCTTTTTCTGGTTAAATATTATCGACAGTTCTATTGCATGCTTTTGTCATCATTTTTCATAACCACATATGCCTTGGAAAGTCTATATGATGTAGATCATACAGTGTGTCAACCTTCCTCTTTTTCCCATGGCATTCTTTTTTTTTTTTTTTGGTTCTTTTTTTTTGGAGCTGGGGACCGAACCCAGGGCCTTGTGCTTCCTAGGCAAGCGCTCTACCACTGAGCTAAATCCCCAACCCCTTCCCATGGCATTCTTGATACATACCCCTCCATCTTTAACATAAGAAATGAAATATTTGAATGCAAACTTGAGTGAATTTATCTTGGATGTAAAATTTCAGAAAGTCTAACAGAAATTAGAAATATGTCAACATGCCAAAGTTCACTGGATGTTCAACAGGTGGCAAAGGTGATTTAAGTCTCTGACCTCCCCAACACATAATCAAAATGACAATTTGTTTCTGGTTGAAAAACTTCATTCAGTGTTATCCAGGTGTCATCAAAAGGCACCAATTTTCCATTTTAGCTTTGTGGCCATGTACTTCATGGGGCCAGTTTCTTCATATATGCAAAGGAAACCATGCCATTAAACTTAAAGACAATTTGATGGGAATAATGGAACTATTTTTTAGAATTACTTATGGCCACAGGTAGCACACAATTGATACTAAGCATTTATTCGTAAAAGAGTGTATTCATAAAAGCAGATGGGTGTTGCAATGATCCAAAGATAAAAGGAAGGTTTTCATGATATGAGACTCATTGTGTGAGTCTCGTATTCTATCATACTCAATGTTAGTTGTTACTGAAAAATCAAGAAAAAATTATGTGCGGATTGGAGGGTTGGCTTAGTGGTTAAAAGCGTTGGCTGCTCTTCCAGAGGACCTGAGTTCAATTCTCAGCACCAACATGGCAGCTCACAACTGTCTATAACTCCAGTTGCAGGGGATTCAACACCCTCACACAGGCAAAACACCAACACACTTTAAAAATAAATCATTAAAAATTGTAATTATATTGCTTCGTCAAAATTTGGGCTCCTCAGTGCTTTTTTTTTTCTTCAAAGGGCTCAAATCTGAATCTTACTCATTTCAGCTATGAAAACTTTCATAAAATTATTGGGGATGGCAGGTGGGACGTTTGAATACTCTCTTGTCGGAGGTGATGCTGCCACTGACACTATGACTTTTCCTGACTTTTTGCTAATGTCCTTTATCTTGTGGGAACAGTCTTCAAACCAGAAACTGACTTGCCTTACTGACTAATCCCCACACACCACATTGCTTACTCCAGGTACCTCTGCATCCCACCCTTATTTGTCATGGGGTAGAATAAGCCAGGGCCCTTTAACTTCTCATAAAGCAGCCGTGACAGTAGGATCTCAATTCTGTCATGAAGTTCTAGTATAAACAAATGTGGAACTATACTAAGAGAAATTCAAGAAGCTTTGGACATATCTGTGTTTTCAGAGCCAGTAGGAAGAGAAGTTGCTTTGGGTGACTAGTATCAACTATTCCAAACAGGGGCCTGTTCCAGAAGAAGGAATGGGGTCTAGATTATCTGAGTCTTGTGCTTCATTAGGTAGACTCCTGTGTATATTGATGAATTAAGACCTAAAATGTAGCAATATAGTACTGTTATTACAGTACACGCATGTGAAATATTGCAAGATTAGGAAGATTCTATTAATCTAGGAAAAGAGGAAGAGTGGATTTAAAGTAGAAGAAGCAATCAAAGTTCTCCAGTGCCATAATTCTGTCCACGTATAATGTGTGGTCTAGGTTGGTGAACCAGAGAATTTAACTGCAATTACTTACAGGAAGATGGGTGAGGGCTTTCCGACATGAATATGGGCAACTTGAGTAGTAGCTATACCATGAAAGGATTATCACATCCACCAACAATTAATAACACATAATGTAGAGAAATTTTAATCCAGCAACATGGCTGCTCTAACAAGGGATCACATCCAAAGACCTTCTAGGTCTACATAGTCTGACCAGAATGCAGAAATACCCTAGATTACACTAAGATCTGGCTGGAGTACATGCCCTTAGCACAAACCTTTGATACCAAACAATGAAAGTAAAGTTAGTTTATAGAAGGAAGTAGTCATGTCATATTTGAAAGCGAGGCTAATTAAGGGGCAGACAGAGGGATAAATCAAAGAAAGATCTGACAGCACGAGTCAGAGATAAGATATACTCAACTCTCACCAAAGAGGGAAATGGAAAATGGAAAGGAAAAGGAGGATTCAAGGAGCAGTTCAGAGAGATGAGGAGAGGATTCAGTTTTACTGGGAGAGTTTTTTTTTTTAAAACAGAGACAGGTTGCAGGTGAAGACAGAGTGAATCAGAGAATGAGAAGGGGCTAGAAGATTAGAACAGATTACTAGTTTGTTTGAGGCCAAGTAGAGCAATTCAGTCAGAAGCCACTTTGAGTCAGTTTGGAGAGGAGAATGAGCTGATTTGAACCAGCTAGCCAGAGTTCTGAAAGAGCTAGAAAAGGCGATCTTAGTCAGGAGTGAGTCTCTGAGACAATAATTATATCTGGCAAATAAAAATCACTTTTACAATATAATATATCTTTTTGAAAGAGCTGAAACTTGACCATCATCTTCTACATTCTCCCTCTCATCCAAGAAAGAGTGTAGGCACAATCTTTTGATGGCATCTATGAGGAATATGATTTTAAGACAGCAACAACCATGCCATACCACGATCATGGTATTTGACAACAGTTATAGGTCACACAACAAGTTACTTTCTAGTTTTTATAGTATTTATTACAGTGTATTCTATAAATCTCTGCAGCATCCTCCAACATTCAAATACTGCCATTGCTGGATATCTTAGCCTTGAAACATTGTGTTTTCATTCTTGATGAAAGCAACAATATAGAAAACTTTTATTACACACAAACAAAAGCTACCACAGAGAATTAAAATAAGTAGGAAAATACGCAGTTTGTTTTTATATAAAAACACGGCCATATGTTTCCTAGAAATGTCAATAAGGGTATTATAGATTCCCTGCTTAGCACTCAGGGCCCAACAGTAACTTCTCTGGAGACTCCAGTATATAATTGCTTGTTTGTTCTAGCCTTAAATGTTGTTTACACTATTTGGCTTGTGGTCTTCCTATTCAGTCTTTCAGGATGTCATTTCTGCAGGAAATTTCTCCTCCTTAAGCACCTAGATATGGCCTATTGATGTAAGTCATGCTAATGTTCCTATTTCTGGGTCTTTAATCTAATCAATCTGAAACTGTTACCAAATAAGATAAAGTAGTCTTAAGTCCCAAGGTTTAGGATACAGGCGTCTTTCAGGTGGGAAGAATAATTATGTCTTAAAATGCTACTTTTTTCTTTTACTTGTATGTATGTATATATGTATGTATATATGTATGTATGTATGTATGTATGTATGTATGTATGTATGTATGCATGTATGCACACACACATATGTGTGTGTATATGTGTGTATGGATATGTACATGAGCCTTCAGAAGGCAGGAGCAGACATTAGACATCCTAGAACTGGAGATACAGATGTTTGTGTGACACACAATGTGTATGCTAGTATTTGAACTCAGTTCCTATGGAAGAGAAGCATGTATTCTTTTTTTTTTCTTTATTAACTTGAGTATTTCTTATTTACATTTCGATTGTTATTCCCCTTCCCAGTTTCCAGGCCAACATCCCCCTAACCCCTCCCCCTCTCCTTGTATGGGCTTCCCTCTCCACCCTCCCCCAACAATCCCATTCACTGGGGGTTCAGTCTTGCAGGACCAAGGCTTCCCCTTCCATTGGGGCATGTATTCTTTTTTTAATTTTTTTTAATTAGTAACTTGAGTTTCTTATATACATTTCGAGTGTTATTCCCTTTCTCGGTTTCCGGGCAAACATACCCCTCCCCCCTCCCCTTCCTTATGGGTGTTCCCCTCCCAACCCTCCCCCCCTTGCTTCCCTCTCCCCAACAGTCTAGTTCACTGGGGGTTCAGTCTTAGCAGGACCCAGGAGAAGCATGTATTCTTAACGAATGAACCATCTTCATAGCCCTATAAATCCTACTTTATTAAAAGACCAAAACCAATTGAACAAAACCACTAACTTCACATATTATGCAAAGAATAAAAGATAACTAACCTAAACATATGAAGAGTATTTTCCTTTACATTACTTTAAGAAACATTATTATAATGGAGTATATAGAAATGAATTTTTATAGCAATTGGTCCTTCAAAACTACATATAGTTTTCTTCTTTGGCAAAGTTTTGGTAAAATGTTCAGTAATCACTTAAATAATAAAATAATAATGCCCTGATGGTAATTGAGGTTTTCAAGTCTAACACTAATTTTTGTCTATAGCGCATATATACTTTGAGTAAAATCAGGAATTTATTTTTAACTTATGAAGCCTAGTGGCACTAAGAATGACTGATCAACATGGAGGGTAAAATGCCTATTTTAGGCAAAACTACAAATCAGTAACAACAACAACAACAACAACAACAACAAAAGCCATGAACACCTGGATAACTGTGGCTTAGAGTGGGGATAGGAGGAGAGGAAGAGAGACAGAGATAGAGAAGGGGAGGGGGACAATAGAGATTGTTCTGTAAACTAGGATATGCACTGTGGTTTAGTGGATTCTTTTCCTATCATACCACCTAATGACAGTTTATGATAAAACTGACATTTTTATCTTCTCATACACCACTGATCAAAGGGAAGGAAATAAGAACCTTAAGATCAGGAGCTAGAGTGAAGGAGAAATAATTATAAGTTAATAAAACAGATTTATAGGACATTGATGACTATAGAATTTACTTAAGCAGGCACCCTTTTCTCTAAGGAACTAAAGGGTTTTTTTTCTGAATGTTTTCTTTCTCTGTGCCTACATTATGAGTGATAGATAACAAGGCATCATTGACAGGCAAATTATCCCCCCTCATTACTGCTCAGTAGACAAGACAGGAAACCTTCGCAATTAACAATTCACATGGTTACTAGGCTTAGTTTCATCAACATTGCCCTTTGACTAACACAGTTTAATGTTAAATTTATTTTTAGCTGCTATATGAGGACAGAAAGTTCACACGTTAGTGGAGTTTTAGGTGACATTTGGATATGTGTACGCATTAGATGACGTTTAACTGGGGTTTGGTGTGTTTATAGATCACAGATGTGCATCATTTTAAAATATTTCACGTAGCAAAAAGGAGCACAATTTAATTGTTCTTAATGTTTTGCAGATCCTTTGGAACATCATTACTATGTCATTTCATCAGCCCCCAGAAGAGGCCAGGACTTTTGCACGTTCGTGACCAGTCACTCCACGTTTGTCTTCTCTCCAGTCCCTGTCAATCACTACTCTCTTTCTTCATAAATGAATCTGTTTCAGACATTTCACAAAACTGAAACTATGTCAAGCTTTCTGTTACATCTTTCTTTGCTTTAGAAGAGCTTTATCTTTTTTGTTGCAGTGTGTATCCGTATTTTATCCCACTTTATGACTGAATAAATATCCCCTTGCAGGAATATACCACATTTGCTGTATGCATTCATCATTTGATGGATGTTTGGGCTACTAATACTCCTGATACTAGGATATGAACTCCACAGGAAGAAGCTGGAGTCATATGGGAGGTGTTTCCACTGTGCTAAGTTTCCACAGAACTTCCTAAATCCCCAATTCCTCTCTTCCTTTACCTATCTCTATCCCCCTTGCTCCCCCTGTATTCCTTCCACTTCCAGATAAAATCTATTCTACTTTCACACACCCCCCCAGAGATCCACACATGGCTCATAGACCCCTCATCATTAACCTCTCTTGTGCTATAGATTGTAGCTTGGTTATCATTTACTCAATACCTAAGATGCAATAAAAGGCAAATACATACCATATTCATAATTCTGTGTCTGGGTTGCCTTACTCAGGATGATTTTTTAAAGTCCCATCCATTTGCCTGAGAAATCATGATGTCATTTTGTTTAAGAGCTATACAATACTCCATTGTGTAGATGTACCACATTTTCTTTATGAGAACATCTAAGGTTGTTTCCAGTTTATGGCTCTTATCAACAGAGCAAAAATGAACATGGTTGAGCAAATGTTTCTGTCATAAGATGAAGATTCTTTTGGATATATGACTAAGTAGTATGGTTAGATCTTAAGGTAGATCGATTCTCAACTTTCTGAGGAGCCATCACCATAATTTTCATAGTGGTTGTACAAATTTGCATTCCCATCAGCAATGGAGGAGTGTTCCTCTTTGCTCCCTATCCTAACCATTCTGACAGGTATAAGTTAAAATCTCAAAGTGGTTTTGATTTGTATTTCCCTGATGACTAAGGATGTTGGACTGGAGGGGAAAGAATACTGTAGCTGGTGTTTTGTTTCAGTGCTGGGAAAGAGACTGGGGGATTGGACTTGGAGGCGAGGAGGTAGGGGCAAGGGTCTTTAGTTAGCTAATTTGTTTCCCTAGCCTGCTAAGTTATTGTGTTCCCAGAGAACTTTGGTGTTTGAGGCTGGGAAAAATAGGATGAATTTGGAGAAGGAAGGTTGGGAGAGAAGGTCATTGTGACCCATTGAGGATGTGGTCAGAGAGAAAAGGAAGACCACAGCAGGTTTCTTGTTGCAGGTTAGGGAATGAAGCTTGGAATTGTGTTTCTAATTTCATTTTCACATTGTTAGTTATCACTGTTCAAAGTACAAGAATTTGAGGGTAGTATTTTGTATTCTGAAGCATTGCTGAATCTCATTATATTACTTTTCTTGAACAAATCCTTTAGGATGTTCTACATACAAGATTATGTCATCTGCAAGTAAACAATACTCATATGCACTTCTTTTCTATATGTATGCATTTTTATCTCTTGTTCTAAATACATTTGCTTAGCATATGTTAATATTATAATTTTTTTTAAATTTACTTTTCTTGCTTACTTTACTGGGGTAGAACTTCTAGTACAATGTCAAAGAAAGAGTAAGAACAAATATCCTTGTAGTTTTCCTGATCTTCAGAGGAAAGCTATGATGCTTTTACAAGATGCTATTTATGAATAACTTGTGTATGACATTTATCAGGGTAATAAAATTGGCTTACATTCTCAATTCATTGACTGTTTTTCTCAGAGCCTGTTGTTTTGTTCCTTTATTTATTTGTGATCTCACTGGTAGATAAAAGCCATAATATATTGTTTGCAGAATTTGCACTAATGAGAAAGAAAAATTTTCATTTATAAAGAACAATTGAAAATGTCTATTTCTTTTCCTTTCATAGCATGACTACTATCCCTACAGGAAAGGTAAGTACAAGCCTTGTGCTTAAAGCTCTCATTTAGGCATCTTTGAAACAATCACAATTAAAAAAAACTGCAAAACTTACGAAAAAAAACTTATTGGGGGTTAGGGTTTAGCTCAGTGGTAGGCGCTTGCCTAGGAAGGCAAAGGCCCTGGTTCGATCCCCAGCTCGAAAAAAAAAAAAAACTTATTAGTTAAGCATAATCCTAATTGAAATGTAGGATTTGGATGTCTTGTTCAATAGCCATAGATAAATAATAATAATTTACAAAAGGATAAATTTTATGTTTGAATTTTATCTACATGTATGTGTTTGTGCCTGATTGCTATATGTATACCACATGTGTGCATGTTCCTGAGACAGTGGGAAACGGGAGGGTTGATTCTCTGCACTGCAAATGAAGCTGTAAATGGTTGTAAGCCAACTGATGTAGTAGATCTTGTGAACTGAACTCTGATCCTCTGAGAAAGCAACAAGGGCCTCATTAAGAACCCACTAAGCCACAGCTCCAACCTCCAAAACATCTTTGTTTTGGTGTTGTTAGAAAAATACTTACTTTGAATTGGGATAATGAAGAATAAGAAGCTAAAAACAAAAGTATTCAAATCAAAGGATTTTAATTGGCAATATGATTAAAGACCAATGTAGAGAAAAGAATAAATGAAACACGTTACCATTCTATTTTTGAATCTTAGGGTTTGGTAAACTCTACAATAGTAACTCACTCAAGTGAGCGAAAGATTGACTGAGTAATTTTCATTTCTTCTTACATGTCAGATCTTTTAAAAAAGATATCATTTAACTATTTTCTTAATTCTTCTCTTAAAAACATCTTTCCATTGTGGGCTCTTGGGATCACCTGTCTTCTCCTTCCTTATTTTCCTCTTTTTTTCTGCCTAGGTATCTGTAGTCATGAGTTTTCAACTTGGCTAGGTCATCAGACTTGGATATCTGTTCAGACACATCTGGATGCTGCTTTCAACATATCTAGTTTATATGACTTTCAAATTTAAATCAGTACCTGGAAAAAGAATATTCCCTCTCAAGAAGATTGAATTCTGTTTCTAGATTGCCTTAGGGCTTCAATAGCAGCATCACCTCTACTTGGGGCCCCATTCTTCTGCTCTATCCACATCCTTTGGACTTGCCAGGTTCTAGAATCATAAAAATCAATTTTAAAAAACAAATCTATTTTTTATCAGTTGTAATGTAATGATAGACTTCTAAGAAATTATTATGAGGCAACTTAGAAGTATGGTGAACATCAGAGTCCATTTACACAAACAAAGATGGCTATGATATCCCTAGGTGATGTAATCTTATGGACCACCATCAACTGTGTGTTTCTTTGTCAGGTGACATATGATTTTGGGTAGGAGATTGGCCTGATGTTGCTTGTGCCTCCAAGAGCATCTTATTTGAAGATGCTTTTTAGTATCCATGCAAGTCATATCAATCAAAGAAAGATATATTGTATAATAATCTTGTGTAATATCAACTTACTTTGACCTGTATATTAATATATATATATATATATATATATATATATTAGCCTATTAGAGACTTTCACATTATCCCTTGCTTATAAGCAGGATAGATTATTTCTCTAAATGAGAATGACTGTGAATGAGAGGCAACACATGACTGGAACAGATTATCTTGTAGAAATCAGGTTGATGTCATCAGGCATTGATTACAACTTTTTATTGGCTTACCAGGTAGGACAGAGTTGAGAAAGAGCTGAGGCAACAATGGCTTGGAGCACATCTTGAGCGTGACCTCTTAACAAATACATTTCTACCTCTGGTAAATCCTAAAGCCCCTTTAGTGCTATTCAGATGAACTTGGGATCACTTGACCAGTTTATCTGTTCCTCTGTCCAATACACATTGTTTAAATCTCCTTTCTCTGTTTTTAGTGTTGTGTGTCTCTTTAACTGGCATATTGTGACAGTTGGCTTACTCTAGCCTGCTGGGGCTGTTAGAACTAAGGCTATAGTCCTAAAACTCCAGTTACTGTAATCAGCTCTCAAAATAGATGTCTTGCATTCATTGTTGTATGCCCTCAGTCTTAACACATTTCTTGAATCACAAAATTCTTCACCTGCTTTTATTTGAAGTTATTTATGTTTACTACAGTTTCTTAAACACTTTTTGAGGCAGGGTCTCATGTAGTCAAGGATGGCTTTTGATCCCAAACTCACTGTGGATTTGAGCATGACACTGAACTTCTTATAATCTTGTCTCTAGTTCTGAAGTGCTGGAATTATAGGCATGTGCTGCTGTAACCAGTGTATGCAGTGCTTGGTCTCATACAAGGCTTGGTACATACCCCCACCCCTAAATAATATTTAATTCAATTTTATCTTTATGCTGGCTAGTTTTTAATATTTAATTAATTAATTCACTTTACATTCTTATCCATAACCTCTTTCTTCTCCTCCTAGTTCCACCCTTACAAATCCTTCCCCTATTACTCCCTCCCCTTGTCCTCAGAGAAGGGGAGACCCCTTGAGTACCAGTCCACCCAAGGACATCAAGTCATAGCAGGACTAAGTGCATCGTCTCCCACTGAAGCTCAACAAGGCAGCATAACTAGTAGAAGGGGATCAATGGCAGGCAACAGAGTCAGGACAGCCTCTGCTCATTGTTAGGGGACCCACTTGAAGACCAAGGTACATGTCTGCACAAATGTGTAAGGGCCCCTAGGTTCAGCCTCTACTGTTGTTGATTGTGGTTCATTACTCTATAGACCTCTGTTATTTAGTTAGTTGACTCTGTAGGTCTTGTTTTGATGTCCTTGCCCCCATTGGTTCACTCAACCCTATCCCTCACTCTTCCACAAGACTCCCTGAGTTCCACCTGAGTTTGAATGTGGATCTCTGTTTCTGTTTCCATCTATTGCTAGTTGAAACCTCTCAGGAGACAGTTGTGCTAGGTTTCTGTCTGCAAGGATAGCAGACTATCATCATTAGTGTCAGGGGTTGACTCTCTCTCATGGGACAAGTCTCAAGTTGGATCAGTCTGGTGGGCTGGGGTCCTCAATTTCCTGTTCCCATTTTTATCCTGTGCATCTCTTAAGCACGGCAGAATTGGGTTGAATGTTTGTGAGTTGGCTGAGATCCCCCTCCCTCCACTAGAAGTCTAGCTTGGATACAGGAGGTGACCCCTTCAGACTCCATATCCCCTACTACTAGGAGTCTCAGTTAGGATCAGCCCCATAGACTCCTGTAGCTTGCCCCATCCCAGTTCTCTGGCTAGTCCCCCATCAATGTAATCCACCATATAAACAAAGAAAAACCCATTTTCTGTCAACTTGACATAAGCTAGAGTTGTTTCAGAAAGGGAAACCACAATTGAGAAAATGCCCCTATTAGAGTGGCCTATGGACAAGTTTGTGGGACATGTTCTTGATTGATGATTGATGTGGAAGAGGCAAATCACTGAGGGCAGTGTCACTCTTATATAGGTGGTCTTGAGGATAAGGCCAGCCTAAAGTTTGGATCAGCACAGTGATCTCTTTGGTCACTGCTCATTCTTGGCATTAAAGCATGTACCATTCTGTAAATGGTTATGATCTATGATTCTTGGCATTAAAGCATGTACCATTCTGTAAATGGTTATGATCTATCTGACCCACCAGCTACACTCTGTGTATCTCACCTAAGTACTCTCACTGGGGATCAAACCAGAGAAGCAATGGGAGTAGAGTTTGAGAACTTAATGACACTAGAATGATTTAAATGTGTGTTATTAGTCACCAAATACTTTGTTTTCAGATATCTTCTTTGATGGTCTGTTTTGTTTTAAGACAGGGTTATACTCTATAGTGTAAGCTGGGCTGAACTCAACAAGCAGCTAAGGCAGGCCTTAAACTTGCAGCAATGCAAGTGTCTTAGTCTTCCCTTGAGCCTCCATGCCCAGCGAAGACAACTTTTTATGATTTCTGACTTAATTCCATTGAGATCAACGGATATGTATTGCAAAATTAGCACCTGCTTAAATTTATGCTTAAAAATCACTCAAAAATCAAGTTCCACAATAAGGTTGTCCACATTTGAAAAATATCTGATTCTAAAAACATGTGTTATATCAGAATCACTACTACAATATAGTGTATTTTATACATGACAGATAAACTACATCCGTGAAATTTTAACAATATGGCTGCCTAAACAAGACATAAACTATGACATTAGTTGATATGTCAGTTTGACATGGCAAAGTCTCAGAAGGCTACATACCTTGATGAAGAGCTATAGACAATAAATGACTGGAAGTGAGAGATGGGGGGGTGAGAGATGAGTTTTTATGAGGTATGACCTTTAGAATAATTAGTTATTCAATCTCAAGTGGTCAACCCTAAACACATAAACATATGAGCAGCACGAATGGGACTTTGCAAGTTGTACTTATAAATGTGAGTCTCTGTCTCTGTCTCTGTGTCTCTCTGTTTAACTCTCTGTCTCTGTCTCTGTCTCTCTCTCTCTCTCTGTGTGTGTGTGTGTGTTTGTGTGTGTGTGTGTGTGTGTGTGAGAGAGAGAGAGAGAGAGAGAGAGAGAGACAGACAGACAGACAGACAGACAGACAGACAGACTTTGGGCAATAATAATAATGGAAGGATAAGAAGTCATGAATTTGAGAAGGTAAAGTTGGGGGGGGTCATGGGAGAAGTTGAAAGTGTGAGGGTTAGAGGAGATATGGTGTAATACCCAACTCACACATAAAATTCTCAAAAGTAAAACATGTTTCTAAACATTCCCTACATATATCTCTGTTGAGGGTGACCAATTCTGTCACTTTCTATTTAGTATTCTTTTCTCCCTGATAAACACATAACAGTCTAATGGTTGCTTGAACAAAGGAGACAAGTGATAAGTGCCATGTAAATTGTGCCAGAAAAAAATTATTTGTATCTACAAGAGAATTTTAAAAGGACACCGGAGACATGGTAGTTAGACTATTCCCATAAAACACACCCACTACAAACACACACACACACACACACACACACACACACACACACACACACACACACACACAGAAACTTGAATATTTAGAGAAGCAGAGAATGTAGAGAGAGTTTTAAAAAAATACAAGTAGAGTATGTTGTTAGATTGATTAAATGAGAGAATGAAAATACCTCAGTAGAAAGCTGAGCATACTTAAAGAAATTATCAGGACAGTGTCAATGAAATAAAAGAAATTCCAAGATTCGTGAATTGGCCATGAGATTGATTTGTGTCTGTAATTCTCCAAACTCAATCATTTGCCCTCCTCAAGTTTGCAGTAACTTTTTCCATTCCCATATGCATTCACATCCCAACCTAGCTTCCCATAGTCATGTAATGGTTTTTCATCCCTGTGTGGGGTGGGTAATAAATTGCTGTGGTCTGAGGCCCGTTACCTACCCGAAGCCACAGTGTAATGATTGGGAATCGGAAGAAAAACCAGAGTATAGCACAGTTTTATGCAGCTGGAGAACTGCTCTACCAAAGGGTCACAGAGTAGCCTTCTCCCACCTGGAAGAATACTCTGGGCCCAACCTACAGAATAATTACATTCATGAGGTAGCCAAAGATAGTTTTGATTCACAAATGCACCTCCCTCTCGGGGACAACCATGTAATGCAAGAAATCCAGAAGGTTCCTGAATCTTTTGCAAAGTTCAAATGTCCAAAGAAGTCAGGTAGAGCAACGTCAGCCAGGCAGTGCAAGGAATCACAGATGGCACAGCAAGCAGCCTCGGACCCCTGGACCCAACGTGTGCCTCCTCACTGAAGGCTGTCATTGTATGCCCACTGAAGTCACAGAGGAGCGCTGTCACTCAAGAAAATATTAGCTATTAAATACAACTTCCGGAATCATGAAGAGCAGCATAGTAATAAAAATCACATTTAGGTAATATTCACACAGCTGATTTAAGGAAATTGGGTGTTTGTCCTTCCTTGGTAACTTTTGAAAATACTATGTAAGTCACGTTATCACTGTAGAGTCCTGGG